>NC_046170.1:3294624-3529745 GCF_011064425.1 Rattus rattus
TACTTATGCATGTTTTACAGTTAATTAGTATAAAGTAAGTGCATGTGCACACACACACACACACACACACACACACACACACCCCACACACTCCAGCTCAAGGGACTATCCTGGGTAGGAAAGAGTATCAGAGTCTCAACCCAACTAGAAATCCCTTTCTGCTTCTCGAGGCTCTGAAAGCCAACTTCTGATAGCCCACATAGTGGGGTAAATGAGTGACCCTTCCCTGGTACAGCATTGCTTGGGAATTCTTCACACTTGTGGTGTGTGTGTTATTTGCCGTCTTTGGGAGGGAGCAGTGACGTCAGCATATGAGAAATTAGTGAGCCAGTCCATAATCCATCCTGTATCTCACTGCGTGTCCCTCTACCAGTGTGTTACCAATCGCTGAGAACATTCAAAAGGTTGTCCTTTACATGTTCTATCCTCTTGCCTGCCTATCCTCCAGTACTCTTACTCTGTTCCTCGGACAAAACAGAAAATCTGGCCCTCTCCAGGTCAACTCACCTAGGGGCTGCCTTCATATGTTACTCGGGCTGGACGGCAAGGTGCCGACAGGGAGCGAGGGCATAAACATAGCCTCAAGAGTATGTGTTGCTCCTGCAGAGAAGCTGGGCTGAATTCCCAGCACCCACATGGTAATTCACAACCATCTGTAACTCCAGTTCCAGGAAATCTGACGCTTGTATGTGGTACACGTATATGCATGAGTGCAAAACATTCATACACATAAAATTAAATAAAATAAAAAGTAAAACTTTAGAAGATGATATAGCTGGATTCTCATCCACAACTCTCACTCAAATGAGCTTAGTTTGCCTGGTCATACCACTAAAAACCCCCACCCCATTTCTCCTCGTTATTCCTCAAACCACCAAAATGCCCGCTTCCTTCTCAGCCCTCAGCTCAAACAGTATTTTGGTTTCTGCAAAGGTGCCTGCCCTTGGCCAGAGTTGAATGGCTGGGACTTCATATTCTGGTACTTTAGTGCCTGGAATGGGATCAGATCATCTCTCATTCTAAATTCCTTCCAGCACACGCAAGTCTTCTGACTCCCTGCCCATGTTGAATCCAAATATTGCCTTTTTAGAAACTACCCTTTCTCCAAACACCTTATTCATCCTCAAAGCATCTTCGAGCTTAAAAAAAAAAAGTTGCCAGTGACATACGACACATGAGACAAGCTGTGGCTCCTCTTTTCCAGACAGGGAAAATTGGGACACTCTCCCAAGTTCCTGGTTCAAAAGCCTATTGTGAGTCTAGTCCAAGATCAAGGATTTATTCCCTCCCTTAAGCCCACTGTGTCTTTGTACCTGTGTTCTAACAGTGGGGAATCAAAAGATGCAGCACAAAGCCTTCTCCTTAGCCCCTGAATGATCTGAGTACTGCAGCTGGTGGCGCCCACGGCCCAGAATCCAGGATTGAAGTTGGAGATTTGGGTAGAGTCCAGTGGTTTTCCTCAGTAAAATCTTTAGAAGGCACAAAAATGCCCCAGATGTGGCGCCCAGTATCTCAGAGGAGCTAAAGCATCATTCGGATAGAGTCAGGCCAAGTACAGCCACCAAAGCCTAGAGAGAATACACATTTCTATGTCCTCACCCAACTTACTCAGTCCGTATCTCCAGGACTGGATATGAAAATGTTTTGATCATGATTTAAGCATTATCAGACTTAGGAACTGTTGAATTGTTATGAACATATTTAAGTACTCTAATAGTAATGCTGGCAGAAGCTTAGGAATCATTTATCCACCCATCATTTTAATTTTTTTTCTTTTTATACCAGAGGAGAGAACCATAGTCTTGCGCTTGCTAGGCAATCATTCTACCCCTGTGCTACACCCCCAGCCCCACCTCATCATTTTACAGAAAAGAAAGCATTTCTTTTCTACATTCTTGGGCCCAAGAGGGGTTAACTGTAGCCCATTTCACATTGAGTTGCAGTCTCGAGATCAAATCTGCCTTGTTGAAATTTACATAAATATTCACTTACTAATGGCTGAAAAGCCGAGCCAGATTTCTCATTCAAAATCTTCTCCCCAATAAGGCGAGTAATCTAATCACCGAGAACTACTCACCCCAAATACTTCCTACAACCCTCACACCCCACAATACTCAATGAAGTGATTTCCATCTTGAACAGGGATGGGGGAGGAACGCATCCTGAGAACCCTGTTATGCTTCAGTGCTGGTTTTGAGCATTCAGTAGAGTTGATCCTAAATCAAGTCTTAGGCTTCGGGATGGTTTTGTTCTCAATCACACTATTCCTCTCTGTGGAATACATTGGCTGTTTTGAGAATCAAAACAGAATCAGGTGGACCCTTTAGTGTAACCCTGGAAGCCGCTCTTCCACAGCAAACAAAATGCAAATACATTCTGTGTTTACTTTTCCAGGTGGCAGGTTTGCACACAGGAGTCACAGTCACTGACATCGTTTAAAGAGTGAACCAGGCTTAGTCCAGGAAACAGAGCTGCTGACAGAATAGAGATGCCCTCTGTGGGTGTGAGAGCTGGGAAGCACTCCTGGTTGTTCCTACTTATAAGTCCCTGGGCTTGTCTCTCCTGCTAAAGATTGGTCCTGCAATTTTTGTTATAGGTTTAGAAACCTGGCTTGTTATCCCACTGCAAGTCAACTGAGTGCCTCCCCATTGACCTATCTCCTGAGAGATAGAAACTCTTGGGATCCTATGAGCAAGAACATTGCCTAGAACTTAGGAACTCACATGGGTACTAGTTGAGCTTGTGAATTGAATTTTACCCTTTCTGGTATCCATATTTTTTTAGGCAGCTTTTGACTTAATAGGTTAAGTCAATGTGAATCCTATTAAATATTTGTCCAGTAAGGGCTAAATATGTGTTATTTACTATAGCTGTATCTAGGTCAGCAGAGTTGGAGAGGCGCAGACTAGGGGAGAACGCATGCTCACTCTTGTCATTCCCCACTTGCAGAAGACAGCTGTGGTAGGGGGCTCAGAGAGGTGTGGAGAAGACCAGGGTGTTGGGAAGAACCCTGCCTGCCTGGCTCCTGTTTCCAAATCCCTTCCCAACCCACTGTAAGTTTTCTGTTGCCTGATTTCTCTTCTCCTCACTGGATGGTGAATTCCTTGATGGTGGAGATCTTTGCTCTGTTCACTGATCTGCCCCAGTATCTAAAACAGTTCCTAGCACATCTGGGAATCTGGAATGATTCTGAATTCCAATCGTCTTTTTCCTGGCTATTAGTATGATTTATAACAGCTGCCATGTTAGCCTCCGTCTCCTCTGTGAATCAGTTGTAAGAATTCAGCTTTCTAGGAGGAAAATAAATAACCAGAGATGATTTTGTTAAGATAAAGAAAACAGTCTCAGAAAGACAAATGTGTATTTTCTCTCATTCCTAGATTTTACATAACATGTAAATATATACATATATATATATATATGAACATGTATATATGACATTTAACAAAAATGTTTAGGGAAACAAAGATCACTAATGGGCAAGATGCAGGAGAAAGCATTAGGCTGGGGGCATGCAAGACATATTTATAAAAATCACAATACAGTGAATATTGATGATACACAGTGAAAAAAGTTTTTTAAAAAAATAGGGAGTTATTACACCAGTGGGCATAAAACCAGAACTAAGATTTAGAAAAAAATTTTTTTTAAAAAGTTGTTTATTAGCTGATGGCATTCATCTCACTGTGCATACCACATTACCTTAGTGTTAGCATTTTTTTAAGGCATAAAATCTTGGGAGGAGCACATGAATTTTAAGAAGCACACTGACTCAACCTTTCAAATCTCTATTATTTTGCTTTTAATCATGAATATGAGAAAACCCAGTGGATAAGAACTTTAAACAAATAGGGATTCGTTACTTCTTTCTGTTTTCTCAAAAGACAAGAAGTGTGGATGTGGCTACATAGTCCACTTGCTGATATCTGTGGTCCCCTGGATCATGGCTGGGTAAATTATAATAGCTATGATTTTAGTATGGTTTAGATATGTTGTCCTCTCCCCAACCCCAGAAACTTGGATGTTGAAGACGTGATCTTCATTGTGGTATTGGAAGGTTGTGGAATTGTATGAGGTGAAGTCCAGTGGAAGTACCTTAGTTCAATTGAGAGCATACCAAAGTGGGAATGGTGGAATTCCAGTCTCCTGACTTCTTGTTTACGTGTCTTATCTCTCCCTCCTATCCATGCTCCCTTGATCTATTCCCTGGGGCTTGAGAAAGTATTACCCTTGCCTGCTATGGCATTGTGCTAACAAGGAGAAAAGAGAAAAAGGCTTTGTACAAGGACTCATAAGTTTACCATGATTCATTTGTTTGAGATGGAGAAGATTTGGGTGTAAATGTCAAATTCATGTATACATGGGCCTTACTTGTAGAAAAATTTAAAAAGCTTCCTCAAAAAAAATTGGATTTGTAGAATGAGATGATCTTTGCTAGTGCAAACATTTTTATCACCCTTGCTTTGGTTTCTAAAAAGATTACACATCTCTTCAAGGAAAACGTCTCGAACTCTTTCTCCCACAGGCTGAGCTCTGCTTCCTTTGTGCTATAAAAA
The DNA here is from genome assembly GCF_011064425.1 of Rattus rattus. Classification (NCBI taxonomy): domain Eukaryota; kingdom Metazoa; phylum Chordata; class Mammalia; order Rodentia; family Muridae; genus Rattus; species Rattus rattus. The sequence continues at coordinate 3,299,181 of NC_046170.1, forward strand.
AGCAATGGTAGTAGTAATGTAGTAGCAGTCTAAACATTTACTGAGAACTTACTATCCATCTGACATCATGTTAAATACTGTACAAATTGGGTTATTTGCATTTCCTGATGATCTAACCAAGTAAAACTCCTATCACATTTCATGTAGTCAAGGTTAAGACTTTAAACACTGAGAAAAGAAAGGGAGGGTGTGAGGTAAATTCAGAAAGGGGTAAAAATGTACTTTATAGAGAACAAAGAGCATGGTATTTCCTGAAATTTCCCCAACAGTAGAGACTTGAGCAAGGATAAGATTCAGGGAAAAATGAGTGGAAAACAAGAAAAGTCAGTTTGTGAAGAACATGCATACCTATACAAAGAAGTGAGAATTTTACTTTGCAAGAAAATTAGAAGACACAGAAAGAATTTACACCCCTATATTCTCATTTTGTAGGCAGAAGAACATTTCGAAGTCTACTTCACCCATCCAGAGAGAATACATCAAGTTGAGGATAAAGGTTAAGAGCAACAGTCACGAAGTTTCATGAGACCGTAGGGTCAATAGCACCCTGGCCTGGATGAGAAAGTGAAGGCCACACTCCAGTTTCCATCACAACTGTATCATCTCATTCCCTTTCAATGGGTGCCATGCTTTCTCCCCTGTGTGGTGACAAAAAGTCCCAATACAGAACAAATGGCTTGGTCAAGGTCACACCAAGTATTCGGTAAAGACAGAGCATTCATCTCTCTTTTCCAAAGCCAAGTCCCAGTCCTACCTTGCCTCTGACCCTAAATTAGAAAGTAAACCTGTCTTCAGCAGTCTCTGTTTATGACGCATGACATATAGGATGAGTCACACAGATAAACTTTAAACTCTTCTCAACTTCCAAAGACTTTGCAACCTCAGCTCTTCTCTTAATGTTTACTTTATTCCTTTTTTGATAAATACTGTCTTGTATATGCCTGACAGAACTTTCATTTTACACATACTCATGCACGTAAGGCACCATTCTTCATCACCCATGACCTCTGACCTTGAGCCCCACTCCGCTTCACTCATCATCCCCTATTTGTCTCCCAGTGGCTAAGTCACCCCTGAAGTTTAACAGCTTCTCAGGTTGGGTGGAGGGATGAATACTTTCTTTTTTACTTTGAGGCAGAGTGAAATTCTACCTTAAAAATAAGACTGAGTTAAACAAGTTAAATTTGAACTAGTGTTTGACTTCTGTTACCTCATGAGTAGCCTTTTCAACCTGCTGGAGAATGCAGTGCCTCCCACGCACTATACATTCAGTGTTTTCTAGTCAGAGCCTAAGTCTATCCCATGTTTTATGTCCTCAAAAGTGGCTTCAACCTATACTTATAGTCAGCGCCTCAGGGCAGAATGTGGGAACAGAGACAGTCCTTGAACTTCATGCCAGCCGAGATCCAGTTTACTCACCGTCCTTTTGGCAAGACGGAAGGCGCTGAATCAAAAAAGCACATGCCTTGTAGATAAGCTCTTGATGAACTATTATTTCCTTCATTGTTAAAGGAGCACAGGGGATTTTAAATATGATAAAGATAGCTTTACAAATTAGTTTATTCATCTGTGTGCTGCATAAGACACATTGATTTGTTTTCAGGAGGCATTTTATACTGATTTTAGTTTAATCTGTTTATTAGATACTATTTACATAACACAACTTATTCCTGATAGTGGAGGGTGATAGATACAAGACCGCAGATAGGAGGACAATTAGAAGGAAGAGCAGGCTATTGGAAAATGACTCATTCAGAGGCAATGTCAAACCCTGAGCTCCTGGGCTTACGTCCTAACCCTCATGTCTTAGAATGTGACTGTATTCCACAGCAGAGCATTTGGAGAGGTAATTAAAGCAAAATCAGGTCAAGCAGGTAAGCCCTTCTCCAATATGCCTGGTACCCTTACAAGAAGGGAAGATTAAGAAAAACACATGTACAAAGGGAAACTAGGCAAAGCCACTTGCAAGCCAAGAAGAAGGAAGCCTCAAAAAAAAATTTTTTTTTTTTTTTTTTTTTACTAAATTGAGATCATGAACTTTCAGCCTCCAGACCACTGGGAGGCATTGTTTTCATTATTGTTTAGTCTGTGGTCTGTTGTTATGGTAGCCATCATCCTTGACATGCATTCATTCATTTATCAAATATGTATCGTATAACTACAGTGCATCAGATGGCTACTACTTTCATAGAACTTTCCATGGAGTATATGGTATTACACTTAGACTTCTTAACAGCTTCATATGTCTTGGCTTGAATATACAATGTACCCCATAGGCTCAGATGGAGACCCCCAAATCGTGACACTGTTTTAAAAGGTGGTTGAAACTTAAGAGATGGGGACTAACAGGAACAAATAGGTCCCAATGGCCATGCCATTAAAGGCTTTATCATGGTACTGACTCCATTCTTGCTCTCTGCATCCTCCTCACTTCAAAGAGAACACCCCACTCTAATTATATGTTCATACCTTGAGATGTCCTGCCTCATTGTGGGCCCAGAGTCAATGGAGTCAAGAACTGTAGAGGAAATCTCTGGCATCATAAGCCAGCAGAAGTCCTTTCTCCCATAGGTTGTTTCTGTCACAGAAATGATAAAAGTTACTCATACTTATGACGGAAATCACCATGGTTTTCATGGTACAAAGAGATAAACAGACTCTAACAAGCCAGCTGGATGGTCTAATATCCATAATACTACAGTGGTCCTAGGAAATCTGCCTCAGTATCTGAAATGGCTCAATCAATGAGTAGAAGACAGCAGTGGGGACTCAGAACTCATAAACTGACCAGTCATAGAAGGCCCTCCTTTATGAACCAGCCTCCATTAGATGACAGAGCAAGATCCATGCCAGTCCTCAGGGGAAGAACTGACTAGAATTCAGCAAAGTGGGGCCCTGACAAGGGTATAACTTCCGTACCGTCCTGGGAATCCAGGGACGGTATCCATTTTGTTTTGCAAACAGGTATGTGGACTCTGGGCCTCTCCTAGTTAGGTTCAAAGAACATTCTACCTATCTGCTGTATATAGTATGTTTGCCATCTCTTTGCAGAAATATTATCAAGACTCAAAAATTCTTCCCACAATATAATTTAATTTGGTATGAAAGCCAGTGAGGGGTCCAAATTTGTAGAATGATTAGAACAAAGCCAGTCACTTCAGTTGAAGAGACTTATATACTTGACTTGGAATTATAAAATTCCAATTGCAGTTTTCTTTGGGCAAGCATACACTGCAAAAAAATAGAAAACTTCACAAATCATCTCATCTAATATTTACAACATCCCAGTGAGACCAGAACTAGCATTTGCTGGACTTGGTTTGAGGAACTGTGTATAAACGAAGTTAATTAGGTTGGTCACAGTTCTACTGTCAATACCAAGCAAGGCCTGGTTTGAAGTTGACTACGTCCAAGGCTACATTCTTGTGCTCAGTTGCTATGCTCTACAACTTCCTAGACTAAGGGATCAGGCACACCCTGGTGAGGTGAGAGTACAAAAAAGACCGAGCTTGACAAGGAGTCCATTGCTTTTTTTTTATTTCCCATTACCTTTTCCTCCAACTCAGCAAGTGACTCTCTTTTAAGGTAGTGTTTTATAAAATTGGAACCAGAGCAAAGATCAGCCATGCAGCCCTGAATATTGCTCTAACCCTCAGTCCAGTGGCTGCCCCACAGATTTGAAAGAGACTACATCTATAGCAAGCATAAAAATCAACAGAGGACAAGTGGATCAGAGGAATCTGAGACAAAGAAGCAAGCTCCTCCAAATTGATGGAGGAAAACGTGGACTAAAAGACCTGCAGGACTTCAGAGGTTCTGGAAGTGTCCAAAATTATGCGTGATACACATAAAACACAGGAACGAGCTCCTAAGTGAACATCAAGGTGTCTCGAGAAAACGTCAAGGTGATTTGCTGAAAAAGTACTACAATTTAAGCATCCAGAAAACTGATTATTATAAATTCTCTTGTGTGTGCAAGGGATATCCCTCCTTGCATCTACTTAAGCTAGTTATATGCTCTTTGGCTAAACTGTTTTAACTGAAGGTTCAGCAACAAGGTAATACCAAAGATGAAAGGACAGCTCTGGACTAGCAAAGGATCACAGAAAGGCCTTCCTTGAGCCTTCTTCCTTCAGCTCTACTTCTCCCTAACTGCTACAGGCTAATGGAGACAAAGAGACACCACAGGCAGCCATGCCTAGAAACTTTTCTCCTGAATGATTCCATTTCCTATCAAGTGTTCACTAACCATCATGTAGGCCTAAGCCTTGCTATCTGTGACCGTGAACTAATTTGAAGGTAGAGCCTTGGCAGACATGATCAAGATTAAGTCAGATGGGAATATGGTGGACCCTAATGTAACCGTGGGGTTCTAGTATAAAGAGAAACTATGGAATGTGGACACAAAGGTGTTTCCACTCATGGAGGAAAAGAACGCAAGGTGAAGGAAGCAGAAGCTAAGAAATATTCAGACGCAGGCCAAGGAACATGTACTACCATCAAGCAATCTAAAAAGAGGTGAGAAGTGATCCTTGCATACGAATAATACCATACTTAGCAAAGAAGCTAAAGATATTCATTGCAAACTACAACACTTTGTTGAAAGAAAACAGATATGAATATAATATGAACGCACATCATATTCAAAATTATGTTAACATATTCATTTGTTCACAGTGATTTATAGACCTACTCTTGTCCCTATCAAAATCTCAGGGACTTTTCTCATAAAGTTGAGGGGTGCTCCTAAAATTCAGAGCTATAAAAGGCCCAAAGAAACCAACATACTCATACTACCAAAATTCTTAGCATATCACAAAGACAGGCTACATACTAGATGAGAGAAAAATGTTGGCAAAGAATGTATCTCATAAAGAGTTAATATTCAAAATATATAAATAAGTTCCTTGATATGAAAATACAACTTGATCATTAATGGGCAAATGATTCGAATAGCAATTTCTCCAAAGAAGTCATGCAAAGGAATTGAATAGATTTATTCAAGGAAGATATACGAAGGACAAGAATATAAAAGAATGCTCAACATCATTAATCAGCAGGGAAATGCAAATTAAAACCACAATGAGATGCTACCTCATATCTGTTAGGATAGCAATTATCAGATATAAAACACCGAACACTGAGTGATGGAGTTCACTGGAGTACTTATGTGATGTTGGCGGGGAAGTGAAATGGGTTATTATTGGAAAAACAGTATGAGATTTCCTTAGAAATTGAAGATAGGACTATTAGAGATCCATCATTCACAATTCTGGGTATTTATTCTGGGTTTCTATTTCTAATGTCAAAAGAATAGTTTGTTTCCCATGTTCACCAAGAGGTTGGAAAAAATTGGATCTCCATGGAAAGATAACTACATAAAGAAAATGTGCTATATGTATACCGTGAAGTCTTAGATTTACAAAAGGAAATCCTACCCTGTGTAGGAATGCTGAAGGAGCTTGAGGACTTTGTGATGAATGATATATGCAGTCCATTGTTAAAATTCTTTCCCTGGTAGAGATGTGAAAAATGTCTACCCATTCCTCTTAATTTCTAATGACAAATCAAAACACAATATCACCACAATTCACTCTGGGGAACCAATGAGTTCATTGGTCTTACTTGCAGACCTTGAATAAGGGGTTAGCAACAAATACATAGGGACCCAAGGTAGCTACACTGGAAAGACTTCACTCAGCGTAGATAATGGATTTCCCATAGCCAGAGAGATGGAACCCCTCTCCTATATCCTGTATACACGAGTCCCTTACTGAGACCCGAGACAATGTGAAATTAGGGCATAACTACCTACAAATGGCCGGGAAGAATGGCCAGAAACTCAAGTGAGAGTTCAATGGCAGGGCTCTCCCTCTCGCCCTTACCAAGAGGAAATGCAGGTAGTTCACAGGCCCAATCCTCATAGTCTCTAACAAGTAGATGAAGTTGATCCCATGACAGTGGTGGCAGTTTGGCTTGAAGGATAACACCTATTACATAACCATAGGAGGACAAACATCACACGCCTCTACTTGGAGAAAAATGGAAAGTAGTAAACAGAATAGACTGCCAGGGTCTGAGAGTGGCAGAATAAGAATTAATGGGTAGATACAGAGTTTCAGTTTCGCAAGATGAAAAAGATTTATTCTGCTATGCGGCAACGTGCACTTAGTTAACCCTTAAAATCCAGTGGATTCCATATTCGATGCTTTTCAATATAATACAAAATAATGGGAAGAAATAAAAACTTCCCTGGCTTTTAACAGAAGCTCCATTGACACTGTAATTTCAGACACTTATGCTCCAAAGATATGGGAGAATAAATTTCTGCTGTTTCACAAGTCAAGTTGTAATCATTTGTAACAACCACTCTACCATGGCTCCCCGTTAGAAGGAAGCAAGCATAGAGACAAACACCCAGATCGGCAAGCAAAAGAATAATTCCCCAAAGAAGTATCAAGAAGTGAAAAGAAAATGGAAAAAGACTTTCAAGTAAAGGAAAAATAAAATGTTTTCTCATGCACAAAGATGCCCAGGAAATAATAGAATCTTAAGAAAGAAGGGCAACTAGATATGGTGGAGAATGTAATCCTAGAATTCAAGACAACTGGTGGTTTGAGAAACATGGAGACTAAAATGAGAAACTGCTACAGCCGGGAATCCTCCCAGAGTGCTTTGCAACGATGGAAACCAAGACGAAAATATAGAGATAACTAAAAGGCCCAAGGGCTTTCATATAGAAACTCAGGAAGAGGAAATATATGGAAAATAATAACAAAGCCAATAAGATAAAGCAATTTGCTAGACTCAAAGAAGGACACGGGCTTCAGATTCCAAAGACCTGTGAACACTGAACAGTTGGCATAACGAGGACAATATTCAGTTTTAGGAATTTGGGTACCTCATGTTTGAGCTACTCAAAATAAGTGGGTTTTGAACTCTTACCTGTATGCTTGATGCAAAATACATCGCAGTGCTGAGAGAACATTCTATGGAATGTCTTTGGTTTCTGAAATGCAAGGAAAACCTCAGTGCAGAATCCATTCCTGGTTCTGAGCCAGTGTTTGTGACATATGGAAGTAGAGAGCCCATTTCAGAAGCTTGTGGTGCAATTGGAGTTTATTAGTCTCAGTAGTGTGTGTGTTTCTCCAAAGTTCATCCTGTTTGGCATAGTCTTGGCCTGGGACAAGCTAAAGCTTGCATTCCTGCCAAATGAGAAGGGAAAATCCACTTTAATTGCACAGGAAACACACAGAATGCTTTAAAAAAATACCCTGTAGTCATATGTTTGAATAAATATTATTGAAATGTTGACATTTATGTGAAAAATTATTGTTCATAAAATGGAGTAGAATGAGGATTATAAAAATGTCTTCCACTAGATAGCAAAAAAAAAATACTAAAGAGATTGGTTGATTTTTTTAATTAAAATAGTATTAATCTGAGATGGGAAATATTAATCTTATAAGAATGAGTTAGGCTGACATCTGGTGAGGTATAATGTCTCTTGGGAAGTAAACAGTTCTTAGGATTATTTCGTTAATCAACTCTAAGGAGAGGGGAATTAGACAAAACACCATTTTACATAGTAACCGAAACATATTTAATTTTGCGTCTCATTCCGTGTCAGCTTGTTGCTAAAGAAACTTATATTAAGACTTATAAAAACAGTTTTCAATCAATAATTGTTTGACAGTTACGATTCTACCGGGTACGCCTTTCAATTTTATAATTAGGGAAACACAGCAGATGGGACGCATGGATCAGAAACACAGTCGATTTTTCTATTATAGAAATAAATTGATATTTCCACAGCAAAAACATTTCTTCCAATGTCTCAGAACAACACTATTTATTTCCAGCAAGAAAGCAACTAAGTGTAGGTTTAAATGTTAGACAAATTACAGTAGTACTTACCAGGTTTTTTGTTTTTTTTTTTTAATTCTCTGAGTGATGCCAGGCTTGTTTAGCAACTCTCTCAATCTTCTCTCTCTCTCTCTTCTCAGGTTTCTGATTGGCTTAGAAGAAGCAGGTCTAATTCTTTACACAATCTTATTCCTCCCAGTTTAACATTACTGACAGTGGCATTAGTCAACACAATAGCGAAATCACAGATTTAGAAACTCTACAGAAGTAGGTATTAATTAATCTTAGCTTTAAATTTGTAGGCACCCTTGACTAATTCTGAAACTTCGGCTTTCTCAACTACAAATTAGAGTCAGCTTGATCTAGAGTCAAGTCTTTGAACCTCATTGTGGTTTGAATTAGAAGTACTCCCATAGTCATGGGCATGCGGTAGTCACTTGCTCTCTATGCAGTAGCACTACTGGGGCAGCCTTGGTGGTGCAACCTTGCTGGAGAAAGTAAATTGCCAAAGGTGGGTTTGGGAGGAGAAAAGGCTTGTACCACTTCCCTTTCCTCTCTCTGCTTTGTCATTCGTTTCTACGCCTCCATTCGGCCATCATGAAACTGTGCACCAAAACAAATTCCTTATTCTATAAGTTACTTTGGTTCTGGTGTTCTATCACAGCAACAGGAAGGTGACTAATACTTGGTAGGTTTACTCTGGCCACCACTCCTTGAATAACCCTGCTTTCCTTGGTGAACTGCCGTGTGAATGCAATGATTTGGTGTATGTAACCACATTATTAAAGCAGCAAGGGCATGCTTTAAATTTTCAATTGTTTTCCTTTTCCTCCCGCCCTCCGTGTGATAACCTTAGTAGGGGGGTTAGAAATAATCTATCAGACTGTAGAAAGTTGAGATCTACTTATGAAATGGTCAATTTTTTATATCCCGTCTTTCTTCTAAGAAAGTAATTCTGCCAAAATACCAGCTTTGTTCGTCAATTGCTGATGGAATCTGTATAATCAAATCAACCTCAAATTTGTTGAAATGACTTTTGCCCAACTAATGTGAAGAAGTAACAATAGTTGTTATGATTGCCTGATTACAGAAGCTTAATACCTGCTTGGATGTTTCTACCAAATCACAATTGTTATGACCATTATGCGATTGTCTCTCAAGGTTAAGGAGAGACCAGGCCTTCAGGATCTCACAAATTCTCTGTAATTCCTAACCTGTATTGAACTATCACAGAGAACACTGTATGTGACTAGGGTTGAATGCTAAGAGGTAGGAGTGTTTCAGTCTTGGTTTATTTACTGATAAGCTTGCTATTTTCACTCGAACATATCAACTGTAGATGCTGTCTGCTTCCTTTAGTATAGCCATTGGATTTTCTTTTTTAAAAAAAGGCTTGAATTACAATAAAATTTGGCCATTTCTTTAGCACCCAGGCCTTAGAAACTATCTCAAGGTAATGAAGATAAACAGTAAAACTGGAGAACATGGTAGAGCGCTTGCTTAGCAAGCGCAAGGCCCTAGGTTCAGTCCCTAGCTCTGAAAAGAAAAAAAGAAAAAAAGAAAAGAAAAAAAAAAAACAAAACTGGAGAACAGAAGTGGAGATTGTAAGGTTTTGACAAAAAGCTGTAACTGTTGTCTACCTATGTGGGTTAGATCAAACTTAGCAAAGATAATACTACAAGACTTTCTGTTCTTTGTCTCCAATGTAATATCGATGTTCCTTCACCTACTGGCAACATCGTGGTAGCCAGACTGCCTTTAACCTCATGATCCTCCAGCCTCAGCCTCCCAGGTTTGCAATTTCAGGCACATGCTCCCATACCAGACTGTCGGTTGGATTGATGTTTTTCCCACCAAGATAATTTTAGGACTTGCTTTGAATTATCAGAATCAACAGGATCAATGGTAACTTTCAATACTAATTTGCAAAAGGCCAAACATCTATACCTTCTTGGCTTTATTTGGGGCCCTTTTTAAAATGGCCATCATATTCTAAGAAGGTTCCTCCATAGGGAGGGGCACTTATAAATAGTTGATTATTAGACCTAGCTGTATCTGAACACCTTGGCCCATGAAACAATATGTAAGTGAAGGAACCTTCACATAATTCCAGGTCCTACAGTTCTAAGTCTTAATAGACTGCTTGAGTGTCCTTGAGTAAAGCCTTAGAAATTATAGAACTAAGACCCCTATCTCCATTCCTTGACTAGATTTCTAACCTACATACTGTATGTAATCTGTGAGCTTAACAAAGGAGTGGTTAGTGTTAGATTACACCACCCAATATGGTGGTTTGTAATAACATAGCATTAGAGGCTGGGATACGTACCATAGGTTAGACACATTAGCATGTACAGGGACAGTGCGCGCGCACACACACACACACACACACACACACACACACACACACACACATACACACTCAGTCTCACTTGCGGTAGAGAGTGAAGGAAAGGTTGAAAAAGAAAGGTAAGTCGCTGATATTCTATGTCCCAGTCTCTCTGGCCATCAGAGGATAGGGAGGTGAAAAACATACACTCAGATACCAAAGGTCCTTCCAGCTCTGATGTTCTGTCCTCCTTTCTCTTTAAGTAAAGCCAAGACTGAAGTCTTTCACTTTCTCTGAGGTATAAACATCACTGACAACTTCTCAAGAGTACTGGCATTTTAAGCAGAAGCCTTTGATGCAGAATTTCATAGCCAATGAACTATTTTCCTTTTCTCTCTCTCTCTCTCTCTTTCTTTCTTTCTTTCTTTCTTTCTTTCTTTCTTTCTTTCTTTCTTTCTTTCTTTCTATGGGGCAGGGAAGAAAGTGGTTCTGTAAGTCTTGAAGTTAAAAGTATCAGGACATCCCAATTATAAAGATGTGTTCTGTTTCATACAGTAATTCTTGCTTTACACACAGTATTGTTGTACATTGATGCTCTTCTGTGTTAGCATAGTTTCCTTGAATATTAAAAAATTAATATAGCCAGGTTGTTTTATTTTCAGGGGAGTGCCATGTTTTGGAGTACAAAAAGTGTTCCCTGAAGTGAGGTGTGAACGTTAACGTGTAATGGAGAATTCTTGTGCCATGTTTGATGGGGGATTCTTTATGTGAAGATTAACCAGAACAGAGTTTCGGTTTTTGCCCCCATCTGTTGTGTCCCAAATTACTTATGTTTCTTATTGTGTGATGGATAAGTCAGATCAAAGGAAAGACAAGCACTGGAAATTTGCAATCATAGCTGGGTTCAGAGATGACCAGAATAATTTGCCTTCATTGCCAAGTGACCTTGGGAAAGTCACCTAACACTTCTAATCTGTTTTCTGGGATGTGAAGGCAATTAGGGATTTTCTCATGTGTTTGTTTGTTTGTTTTGCTTTTTTGTCTCTTTGGACTATTTTGGTTTAAAAGGGAGTTATATACTTAGCACAATGCCTAATGTGTAAATCATTGATAAATGTTTGCTGGCTTTATTAATAACCCATTTCTATATCATTGTTGGCAAGTTCAAGACAGAGTGCCATTTTCCAGGTGATCTTAATGTATTAGCAGAAGTCTCAGGAGGAAAAGGAAAGTTGTGTGTGTGCATTCTTAGACATCTGAAGTTTGCAGTTGAGGTAATATCTTATAATAACACTTCCAGATTAGCTGTTTAACTTTCCATTTCTTCCTTTTTAATGTAAAAGTATTGTAGTAAAAAGTAATACCTATCAAGAAAAGTAGGAGACTGAAAATGAATTCTAATCCTTGGTAAGTTACTTATCTTCTTTGAAACTAGAGGCAGACACATATAAAGTACTCAATAAATATTTGCATGACAAAAATTCTAAAAATTATTATATGAATATTTACCTTCTTCTCTAAAGGGATTAAATGAGGTATGAAGTGAAAATATTTAGCTAATGATTACCACTTGGAAAATGTTAGTTTTCTTTATCCATGCACTTTGTAAAGTGCCAGACATTTTTTATTAAGATATTCCAAATTTGATCCGTTTTTTTTCTCATTTTAATAGAGCTTAATTCCTCTGTCCATCATATGGGTAGCCATACCTTTAGCTACTGAGCCAGCTTTACTGAATCTTCACTCTCTCTTAGAGGCTCTCTAAGAAAACATAATTACCAACACTGTTTTAGAGGCTTTCTGAAGATAGCTTATCAACCATAGGGCTAAAGCAATGGAGTTTCTTGCTGAAAATGAAGAATAGAGACAGAAACTAACTCTGTTCCCAATAAGAAGTGCACTTTTTTTAAAATTAACTTTAAACGTAGCTGTTTGTTTTTCTTCTCTCTCTCTCTCTCTCTCTCTCTCTCTCTCTCTCTCTCTCTCACACACACACACACACACACACACACACGCACACACACACACGGGGGGGGAGAGGGAGGGAGAGAGTTTGGGGTTCATACTCAATACGGTATGTCCTTATAACCTTGAATATTAAAATGGTCAAGGATTACCTCATCTGACTCCCTTGCATTGGAGGTAAATTTAGATATCCCTGCCTTCCTGAAAGAAAGTCATTTGTTAAATATTTAAAATTAAGGAATGGGGGCTGAGAGTTCAGTGTTCCTTTTCTTGATGCTTAATAGTTTCTCCTCTTCCACTTAGAAGCAACAAAATTTACAGCACACGACTCACCTTCCTGCCATAAATCTGGTGATCAATCTAAAAGCCCTGCTGTCTTCAGGCCATTTCTTAGGTAACCAATCCCAAGTGACCTTAATGGACAGCCCGTAACAGACAGAAATAAGCAATAGAAAGGAAGGGGGGGACACATAACTCTTATTTTGTACTATTTTCCCCAATATGTTTAAATAATTTAAAATGCCATCAAGAAACTAATCCATAGGCAGAGTATGAAAGCATTTACTCAGGGCTTTGCTTGTCTTATAAGAAATATCTTCAGTTTTTACCATGAAGTTAGTTCTGAGGCCGTAACTTGTTGAGTGAGTGAATCCAAATGTGAGGACCTCTAAGTTTCATTCTACTATGGAAATATCAAGAAGTACCTCTTTGAGAGATACATAGCAGATAATGTATAGTCATATAAGGAACTATGGTATTTCAAGCATTCATCTGAAACTCAGCCATTGGTGAAGCCTAGGAGCAACACATTACAAATCATGATCGTTGGGGAAAGATAGACAAGTGTTGTGTTCTTATTTATTCCAGTGAAAAATGAGGATAGAGATTGGGTAGAGTAGAAAAAACACACTGCCTAACAGGGACCATAGTGTATCAACAAAGATTATAAATAAGAGAAAAAAAGAATGAACTTTTCATATGTTAATATTTACTGTTACTCAGCAGGCCAATACTTTTATTCACACTAAAAATACTATAGCAGGGGCTGGAGATGGTTCAGTGTTTAAGACCACTTGATGCTCTTCTAGAAAACCTTGACACTCTTTGCTGCCTATACATGACACTTCAAAACCAACTGTAATTTCAGTCTCAGGGATCTAGTGCTCTCTTTTGGCCTCTGAGTGTCCTGAATACTCATGGCACACAGACACGCACTCAGGTAAAATACTCATAGATACAAAATAAAGGTCAATTTTTAAAAGTTTAAATACTAGAGAATGACTCACCACATTGACTATAGACTCATGTTTTAGAATGCTTGGACACAGGAAGCGACATTGTTAGGAGGTGTGTCCTTGTTGAAAGAGGTGTGTCTTTGTGGGAGCACGGTCAAGTCTCACCCTACTGCCTGCTGATCTAGATGTAGAACTTTCAGCTCCTTCTCTAGCACCATGTCTGCCTACATACTGCCATACCTCCCACCATGGTGATAATGAACTTAACCTCTGAAACTTTAAGCCAGCCCCAATTAGATGTTTTCTTTTGTAAGAGTTGTCGTGGTCACGGTATCTCTTCACAGCAATAGAAACCCTAAGGAAGACAGACGTTATGCTTCAGCTTGTAAAGGATTTGCTTTGCAATCATGAGGGCCTGAGTTCATTGCAGAAATCATGTTTTAAGAAGAAATCACATATGGTAGCACTTGTTTGGAAGTCCAGTACTGGAGAGGCAGAGGAACTAGCTGGAACTAGCTGGCCAGTCAGCCAGTAAGGCTGCTAAGTAAATTCCAAGCCAGTGTGACTGTATCTGAAGAATGATATCCAAGGTTGTGCTCTGACTGCCACATACATCTACACACATGCATGTGCACAGAAACACACCCCCCGCACACACACACATGGGTACTATATACAGCAATGAAGTGTTGAAGACTCCTGAATTGAAAAGAGATCAGGAATGTCAATGCAATTTCACAAAAGCTGGCACACTGAGTACTCTATGAAAAACAGAAAGGGGGAGAGGAAGAACATGACCCCTTCAGTGAAACAAAAATGCAGTCAAGCCGTGCTTCTCCCTTATTACCTGTGCAACCTAGAAAAGGCAAAGCATACTCTGTTCTCATCTTCAGCATAGGTAAGTCCCTTGAGGCTGAGCTTCGCATTCAAAAGAAGGACTTAGCAAACTGAACTACAATGGCATTTCATTCAAAGTACTGGGGACCCTTACATGGTTAATTAGACACTGAAAGAGGAGGCTGGAAAACAGTCCAGGGTTTGGAAGACTCGAGAAGATAGAAGAACCTGGACTCTGACCTCATAGGTAGCATTGAATATCCCGGTAAGATCACCAGTGTAAGGGGAAGCCCTGAGTCCTGCTAAGACTGAACCCCCAGTGAACGTGATTGTTGGGAGGAGGGCGGCAAAGGGGGGAGGATGGGGAGGGGAACACCCATAAAGAGGGGGAGGGGGAGGGGTTAGGGGATGTTGGCCCGGAAACTGGGAAAGGGAATAACACTCGAAATGTAAAGAAGATAGAAGAGACCTCAGAAAGGTGACACAGTGGCAATAAAGGCCATCAGAGCTGCTGGTACGGACATGACCAACAACTGGTTAACTCCAAACTCAACAGGTTTGAACCACTGGGCCACTAGTGTAAAAGTCCTTCAATGCGACTGCTATATCTCCCATGCACAGCTGGCAGCTATGCAGACCTCTTCAGCCATGAGCACTGGACTTGCTGTGATCACATGGATGAGTAATTGGGAACTAAGATGTGATTCTATGGTAGAATACAAACTTGCCTTTACTAAGGACCTACATTCAACTTCCACTACTACAAAATAATAATTGTCGTAGTAGTAGTAGTAGTAGTAGTAGTAGTAGTAGTAGTAGTAGTAGTAGTAGTAGTAATAATAATAATAGTATTTTTTGCTGACAGGTATTAGGAAGCAACTGCTTGTTTGAAGAGCAAGAACGAAAACAGAGAAAAAAGTTCCTCAAAATAAAGGTGGCACTCGAAACTCCTAGTCTTCGTTCAAAATATTATCTCCGGAACTGAACAAAGTTCCTGTGGCTACTCTTCTATTCCTGGCTCTATACTAAACTGAGGAATGACTAATGATGAAACAGGCTAATGTGGTATTATAGCTGCTCATAACGATATCACAGTATAATGGAGGAGGCAGAGAAGGAGAGAATCAGAATAATTTGAAATAGCTGAATAAAAAGGACATTATGATCTAGATTCAGAGAAGGAACAATTTATTGCATCTTAGATGGCTGGAAGAAATAGGAAAAGGAACTTCTCAAAGAAACAGTAGCCTCTATCCTTAGTCTTTCATTCTTTAAGGTACCAATTGCTTCCTGATTTACAATGCAGATAACAGGATCTGAAGAGAGAGAGGAATGAAACTCTGCAGGTGGACAAGAGGTTGCCAAGGGGAAGAATTCTTGTTCGTTTCTTTCTTCTTTGTCTCCCATTTCTATCCCTCTCTCAAGCCCAAAGGAGTTCTTCCTAGCCAAAAATTAATGGTTTCCTGCAAAGAAAAGTTATTGTGTTATTTATAGACCCCTTATTTCAATAGATGACTAGTATTTATTGAGAAGGTGGCTGGGATGGGACTTCCTAGGGGTTTAGTATTTGTGATCTAGCAGATAAGAAGGACATCTTGCTAGGTGATCTAGTGGAAGCTGTTAACCCCATGGAAACCAGGAAAGAGCCTAGGTAAACATGACCACAGATTTCATATGATATCATACAAATACCTGAGAAAGGTGTTCAGGTGTTGGCCATATTATTACTCCAAGTGTCATGTGAGAGAAAGTGCCTTCTACTGTAAGGAAAGTAAACTGGAAAGCTGTCAAAGACCAGCAGACACAAAGAAAGAAATAAAGAAAATTCAAGAAATGCAAGAGTTTAACAGTGTCAAGGAAAGCTTTCTGGTTCTTCCACAGTTGGCCAGTTGTTTTATTGTTTTATCAGAACCTGTAACTGTAGGTACCAAGAATGAGTTCTATATGTATGGAGTTCAAATCAGTAATTCTCAAACTTAGCTGGGCTTTGGAATCAGGTGAGTACATTGAAAAATCTAATGTATAGCTCTCATCCTGATGATATCCCATCATTTTATTGATATGGACTGTGGTTTGCACACTTAGACTTTCTATTCTTTCAGGAGGTTAAAATGTTACAATTAGTTCTCCAGGGTGTCACTTCAGTCTGGGTGAGTTTTGAGCCCTGAATTGTGCAACAAGATAGTATTACAAGACAGCTCTGTGTTCTCAAAAAATATACAATGAATGGTGAATATGGCTGTGCCAGCCACGGTAGGTGATTTATTGTGGCAAGAGGTATAGAATCAAAATTGGGTTTATCTACCTTAAACTGTAGGCTAGTCTTTTTACTAAAGGATATAGTACTAAATAACTTACACTAGTGGCTTCCAAATTCAAGGAACATGACAGGTATGGTGGCACAAACCCGTCATCCTGGCACTTAGAGGATGGAAGCAGAAGGATCTCAAGTTCAAGGTCATTCTTGGCTACAAGGTAAGTTCATTCTGTAGACCAAATGCATTTGGTAGTCTGATTTTTCAAAGTTTTATTGGAACGTGGCCCCACTCAGTCCTATGAGTATTTTCATGCTACATTATTGTATTGAATATACAACAAAGAGCTTATGAGCTATAAAAACAGAAATCCTCCATCTTTACAGAAAAAAAATCTCTGTGGTCTACTTACCAATTACATACATTGTATGTAATGTTTATAACAATGAAGACCTACTAATTTTTGCTGGTCTCTTCTCCATACTTAGATTTTATGTTTCATGTAGCTGAACTGCCTCTTGAAGTTGTTTTATTTTAATATACATATTTCACATTTTCTTCTTACTTTTCAAAGAACTTTGATGTGGTATTATCTCCCAGGCTCCAATGCAATATTGAACAAACAGAAGCCTCTCAAAAGACATTTGATTCACTAATTGCATTTGTTTTATTTATTTAAAGTTCCACCCAATTGGGCCACTGGTTACTTTTGTAGCTGAGGTGAGGGATCGTGAAGACAATCACAATTCCTTGAGTCAAATGGAAACAGACTATTTCAAACCGTTATGCAAAATGGCTTATTAAAAATATTTTTCCATCCAAATCCTTTATGTGAGCATTATGTGAGCTTTGCCACAAGAAACAGTATGGTCGATGTTGAAAGGAATATTTAATTGCCACTTTCAGTGCCATGATGATACATTCTTTTGTGTGTGTGTGTGTGTGTGTGTGTGTGTGTGTGTGTGTGTGTTATCCTAAACACTCAATTTTACCACCGAAGACTCAGGAGGCCAATGTTATGGTGAAAATCTTCTAGATCTGAAGGCAAAGTGAGAACCCAGCTTACCTTATTCCTAAACTGACTACCCAGAAATAAAGGGTCCTTTCTCTTTCTACAAAAAAAAAAAAAAAAAAAAAAGGAATATTTAGAGTCACTTCTGAATTAAAACCCCCAACCTGGCAACTTCCTAACTTTGAGGTTTGGCTATATGGTAAATATTTCAGAATCATTTAGAGCTAGACAAATTGAAAACATGTTTTTTCCTTCAGTCATACACCTGTCTTGCTTTCTACCTATCAGCAACAGAGGAACAATGGTTTAAAGTCTACTCAATTCCCCCATTCCTGGAAATGACATTGTGTGACTCACCTCTTCGAGTGGTAGATGAGAATGTGGGCCAGTCTGGAGCCAGGTGAGTTTGCTAAGAAAAATACAATTACATGAAGCAAATGCTGAAGACAGAAAATTAGGTTGCCGAGGAGACACACGCAGATCTGTGAAGCTCTGGAGTGACATGACATTTCTCGTCATTGATCTGACCTCCTTGGAGCTCCTATGTGTAATGAATGAAAGGCAACCCTCTCAATACTGTTACATATTTCATTTTTTGTTAAATGTACAGTTAATTTTAAATGATGCTTTCCATTTATTTCTTGCTTCTTATCATTTGAACCAGGGCTATGTCTTTTCTGCTCAGTAATTGAGTTGACCAGGGAGATTTCATTGCAAATGCAAGCTGAACAAGCTCTGACTACTTAATGTTGTGGCTCACGGTAAACCGATGTTGATATTTTAAGTGGGAGATTTATCTCTACCGTTAGCTCGTATGACTTCATCTTAATTCCAGGGATTGGGTGTTTTTCCGTTGGACCTTATCTTGTGCTATACTGTAGTAAAAAAAAAATGTGGTTAATTTATAGAAGACTCTGCTACAGGTATTATTTAGTTGGAAAAGATAACCAAGAGAGATATTAAAGAAAAAAAGTTGAGAAAAGCAGCTCCTAGCCACATGGCAAGCTCGAATAGTCACTAACAATTCTGAGCATCTGCTTCAGACAAAGACATGGGCTTTTTGTCCTGTAGTCACATGTTCAACAGCAAAACATTGTTTGTATTTCTGTGTTTCTATTTTGATATGAATGCAACTCATACTTCAGAAATTCACTTCTAATTTAACAACGGATATGGACACTTATATTTGGACACTAAACTTTGGTTTATTGTTTGTTTGTTTGTTTGGTTGGTTGGCTTTTGAAGGTTTTCTTTGATATAGGGTCTAACCATGTAGATCAGGCTGGCCTTAAATTCATGATCCTCCTACCTCAGCTTCCCAAATGCTGGGGTTATAGGTGTGCATAATCACACTAGGCTTGCACACTCCTCAGAGTTTCAGAAACAAAATGGCTGGCTGACGGATAGCAATACTCTGCAAACAGCACTTTTTTTTTTTAAAGATTTATTCATTTATTATATATAAGTACACTGTAGCTGTCTTCAGACACACCGGAAGAGGGCATCAGATCTCTTTACAGATGGTTGTGAGCCACCATGTGGTTGCTGGGAATTGAACTCAGGACCTCTGGAAGAGCAGCCAGTGCTCTTAACCGCTGAGCCATCTCTCCAGCCCTGCAAACAGCACTTTACCCCATTTGATCATCGTAATGATTCTAGAATGCACACATGGCAGATGTTAAAATTGATATCTAGTAGATGAATAAGATAAACTTCAAGGGAAGCAAATATTCCCATACTTCCAACTGGCTGGTATAGCTTCGTAAGAGCCATGTTATTCTTTTTGGAAAGAGGGAGCTCCAGTTTACTTTCCATTGCTATGATAAAACACTGGCCAAAAACAACTTAGAGGAGCAAAGGATTCGTTTACGTTTACTCCCAGGTCAGAGTCCATCATTGAAGGCAGTCAGGTCAGAAAACACAAGGCAGGAACTTGGAGGAGTGGACTGAGGAAGAAGGCTATGTTCAGGATAACACATTGGCTCATGTTCTGCTGCCCTCTCTTATACAACCAGGACCACCAGCCGAAGCATGCGTTCATCCATCGTGGGCTAGTCCTTACTACATAAATCAATCGAGATAATCAAGTAGACATAGCCAAAAGACATATCTGATCTGAACAATTGCTCAATTGAGACTCCTTCAGACGAAGCTAGGCTGTGCCAAGGTGACAGTAGGGGATAACCAAGACAACAGCATGACGGATCATAACAATTTTCCTCTGCCCTTCCCTATTCCACGGTCTATCCAGATTCTGGCTTTTCCCTTAGAATTAATTCCTAGTTCAAATCCTCCCTGTCTCTACCACAAGGCCCTTGGAGAACATTACAAAAGTTAGCTTCCTTCTTTGTTCTGGCTTCTGCTGTTATGAGGTTTTGTGTTCAGACATATTTAATTCTGTGCTTAGACCCAAGTCTATTCTTCTACACTCGTAGCAGATGCTACTTACTCTTCGAGTGTATATTGCCTGGCAAAGAACCTATGAATTCTATCTACTAAGAAAGATTCTATTTAGAGCCTAGACTCTAGACTTCTTGCCTAAGGGTTCATAGAAGAGAGAAGACGAAGACTACGAAGGTGCCTTATTTATCTGGTTGGTTAGGGGGTTGTTTGGGTATCATTGACTATTGAAACAAGACAGAAGATTGATTTTTCTTATTAGAAAGTTTTTGAGACCAAGCAAAACCAAAGTTGCTTTTCTTCATGATACAATCATTCATTCAGCAAATATATTAAATAAAAATGATAATGCTGGATATTATAGATGCTGAAGAGACATCAGGAAGTGAAATGAAAAAATTTTCCATCTCTCGAACAGCTTACATCATAGTGAGAGATGCAAATGCTACACTATGAATAAAAATATGTATGTCTGACTAATGAGCAGTCCTTGCTTATGGTTTCTAATTCTACATAGTTGGTTACTTTATATTGGCAATGTTTTATAAATTTTTGTGTACATATCTTGACTTTGGTTAAATTTAGTTGTATATTTAAAGAGATGAATAGCATTTTAAAACTTCATTTTCCAATTGTTTGCTAACATTTGCCATATTGACCTCAAACCTTGCATTCATATTAAACTTACTGACTAGTCTGGATAGCTGTTTTGTCAGTTACCTTTGTTTTTGTATGTCAATGATCATGTCTTCTCCAAGGAAAGACAATTTTACTTCTTCTTTCGTCTTATGCCTTTTATGTATTTATCATGCCTCATTGCAAAGACTACTATTGTCTGATAGAGTATTTTAAAAAGTGATGACAATAGGCTCCCTTACCTATTTGTGAAGAAAAAAAAAGTATTCTAATGCCAGTGTTAATTATAGTGTGAATAATAAGTATCTTTAATAGTTTAAAATAGTTTTTCCTTTTTTTTTGAGGGGGGTCAGAAATGTTTTGGCTAAATATATTGTCTAGCAAAGAATTTATGTATTCTATTTACTTCCCCAAATGTATTTTACTGAGAAATATGGTATCTCTATCCTTTTCTTCTGTTATAGCAAAGTTAGTGAGAAATTTATAAGCCATAGAAATTTATGTCCCATTATGAAGATGTGAGGGGGCAGAATGCCCAGGCCAAGTTCAAGATTTTTGAAGAACTGGTGTCTGCTAAGGGCCATTCTTTGCATACAAGTTGGTGTGTGGATGTTTCATTCTTTAGGAGGACAACAGTGTTTTCTCATGGCAGATAGAGAGAGAAGTTGAGAAAACAATTCCTTCAACATTGGGCAGTTTTATAAAATAACAAATCACATATATTGGGCTGGAAGATGGCTCAGAATGAAAAAGGCGCTTTTCAATGAGTCTGACAACGACCCCCAGGAGCTGCATGGTCGATGGAAAAAATAGACTCCTGTAGGCTTAATTTTTCAAATCCTATTTTTAATAAGGGTTCATAAACGCTTTAATCTCCCTTCTAGCCAACTACTCACCAGAAGTAGTGGAAAAGAAAGGTTATTAAGAGAATTAAAAAATTTCTAGGATTGAATCATTTCTAAGATAAATAGCACTGAATGCCTATGTAAACAGAAAAATAGAGAGATAAACACACCTGGAAGCTCTAAACAAAAAGACAAAAGTATATTCAAAAGGAGAAGGCAAGAAATAATCAAATTTAAGGCAGAAATCAACAAAATAAAAACAAAAAGAAGTACAAAGAATCAATGAAACAAAGTTTCATTGTTGACTACCAAAAAAATTAATAAAATTGGCAACACCTTATATAAATTAATTAAAGATGCAGGGAAAATATTCAAATTAACAAAAGTAGAATTGAAGAGGGACATAACAACCGACACTAAGGAAAAACAGAGAATGATGTGGACAGGATTTAACAGCCTGTACTCCACAAATTGGAAAATCATTTACCAAAGTTAAGTGAAGATCAGATAAGCAATTTAAAAAGTCCTGTAGCCTCTAAATGAAGTAGAAGCAGTAATTAGAAGTCTCCCAATCAAAACAAAACACTGAGGGCCACATGGTTTTAGTGCAAAATTCTACAGATGTTTAAAGAAGATATAATGCTGATACTCCCCAAATTATTTCACAAATTAGAAATAGGCTCATTGCCCAATTCATTTTAGGAAGCCACATTCACCCCGATACCAAAATTACATAATGAAGAGAAAATTTGTGATTTTCTTGAAGACTCGGTTGTGTCATGTGATGTTTTTCTGGAAGCTATTTGAGAGAGGATATTTTACTGAAGAAGACACGTGAAAGGATGTTTTGCTGAGGCAGACACTTGATAAGACATGTGGTATTTGAAAAGAGTGTAAATAGAACCCAACAGACAGTGAATGAATGACACTTTTGCATTGGTTCATCTTGAAACAATATGTTGGTCTTCACTAATGTTTGCTTATCATGACTTTGTAGAGAGAAACACCTGAAGTACTTCTCATGGTAATCTGGCTGCTTCTTACCACTTTGGCAGAGCCTGGAGGTTTCTTCTGGATCAAGCCACTGTTACTGATTTTTGGTGTTTGCAAATTGGACTGGACTACTGCAGCTGATAAATGTTTGATGTTTTAGACTGACTGTTGATATCTTGACAACAAAGATTGGAATAACCCAAAAAACTACTTCTAATAAGGTACACATTCCCCTTGTCCTATTAACCATATTTCTCCCCTACCTTTGGTCAGTGAGCTAGAAGGGAGGTTGAAGTGTTTAAGAACCCTTATTAAAGCAGGTTTTGAAAAATCTAACTGTACAACATAAAACTCCAATATGGAAAGGGAGTTACAGACCTTCATGAACATATATGTAAAAACTCTCAATAAAATACTTGTGAACCACATCCAAGAATACATTAAAAGACCGTCTACCACGATCTATTTGGTTTTATCAGGGAGCTACAGGAATGGTTGAACATATGTAAATCCATAAATGTAATCCACCATATAAACTGGAAGATGTAAAAAAAGTCTATCACTTAATTAAATATTTCTCTACGATAAAAGTCTCAGAGTGATTAGAGATACAAGGGACAAACTTTAATGTAATAAAAGAAGTGTAAAGTAAGCCCATAGATAACATCAATTTAGATGGAGAGAAACTCAAAGCAATTCCACTAAAATCAGGAACAAGACGAGGTTGTCCACATAACCAGTGCAGTTTTGACCTCAGAGCAACTCTCTGTTTGCAGGGTGCCTTCAGAAGACTGGGTGAGGGGGGGGGCTTCCTAACTCCTCCAGCTGGACTATTGGCAGTGAAGGATTCTGGTAGGTGTAGATGTTTTCACCTGTGTACCCACTGAGGAGACTACTAGAATCCAAAGAGTTCCAAATACAGGGTCATACAAATGATCCTTGTTAAACTTAGTGGATCTCAAAATAAAGTTAATTACTAGAATAAAATTGTATGTACCAACAACTAAAACATGGCTAAAATATATATTTTGTATATAGATAGATCTCTAGAAGCTATGCTAGCACCCAGAACCCCAGGTAAACATCCCACCCATAGACCACCAGCACTCTCTCGATGTATGCACAGTCTGCTCCCAAATATGCCCCCCTTCCTAATATTATCTTAGCACACAACTCTGATGAGAGCCTCATACCCTACCAGAGGCCACACTGGCAGCCAGAAACTCAAATAGGCTGCTTGCCCACAAACTGCCCCCAATTTTCTTAGTGCCTGTACATCCATCCCAACCAGCTTCCCCTTTCATCAAACTGTCCTGGCCCCCAGACAGGACATTCCAGAAAAGAGAACCATAGATAACCCACCTGTCCTAGCATTGTACCTACTCAGTGCCCAGCCTACTCCACCCCTCCTCATCACCATAATCTGCCCTGAATGCCTATGCAAGACCCTCTTCTGGGCCAGAGGCTGTTCTGGCCTCTAGAACTCCAGCCTACAACTTGAATGGAAACACTGCACTCAACCACAAGCTATTCGAGCCAGAAGACCAGGGAGAAAATTGAAAAACATCCATCCCACAAAGACAAACTCAGAAATCAAAATTTAGATCTTTAATTATTCAACCGCAGTTGAATAATGCCAGTGTAAGAACACAAACAACAGCAGTCAGAGGAATATGTCACTACCAGACTCAGTTATCATAATACAACAATCCCCGAGTATTCCAACATAGCTAAAGCACAAAAAAAAATTATTTTTATGTCATCTGAAATTCAGTTTGCAAGTACTTTATTGAGAATTTTAGCACCTAGGTTCACCAGGGAAATCAGTCTATAATTTTGTTGTCGCTGTTGTTGTTGCTGTTGTTATTGTTGTTGTTGCTGCTGCTGCTGTTGCTGTTGATGTTGTTGTTGTTGTTGTTGTTGTTGTTGTATCCTTATCTGGTTTGAATATCAGGATAAGACTTGTTTCATCAAAAGAGTTTGGAAGCACTCCTTCCTTTTATATTTCATGAAATAATTTGAGATATATTGATTTTAGTTCTTTGAAAGTTGGGTTTGTAGAATTCTGTTTTGAATTCATCTGGTTTTTTTTTTCTTTTGGTTAAGTGATTTTTTTAAAAAATTACTTCTGTCTGAAATCTCTTTTCAGGATATAGATTGGTTAAAATTATTTATTTTATTTTGGTTTAATTTTGGTAGGTTATGCATCTAGAAATTCATCCATTTCTTTTACATTTTTCCAGTTTAGTGGAGTATAGGTTTTTAAGTTATGTCCTTGGGATTTTCTAACTTTTTTCTATTTCAAAGGATGCAAAGAAAGTACATATGCCTGAGATAAAGTCTAGATACCATTGATTTAGTTTTCTGTAGATATCACAGGTGTTGACATTAAGTCCTGGTTCTTCCTCCCAGCCCCATGTTCCCAGAAATGAGACTTAGACTCAAATTACATTTACAAATACCTTAGCCATATACCTAGGCTATACTCTGACTATATCATAACTAAAGATACCCATTAATTTTAACTTTTTGCCATGTGGCTGGTTACCTGTGCTCAGGCACCATGAATCCACAAGTCTGTCTGCTCACCTCTTATCCAGCCCTGCTCTCTGCCTCCTTCTCTTCCAGAATTCATTCTCCTCCTGATGTCCTACCTCTATTCCCTACCTAAACCATAGGCCATAGGTTTTTGTATTGACAGGTGAGGCATCCATGCAATACACAAGATGATCTCTCTACATATTTCTTGAAGTATATGTACAGGTGAAAATGAGTCATAGGAAGAGTGATGAAGGAAGGTAACTTCAGGCAAGTAACTTAAGGAACAGCAGTCTTCCCTGTGGGACAGAATGAGGTGCAGTGCCCAGCAACTGGATGTAGGCCTGTTCCAGTTTCCCATTGTCTCAGCAGAGGAAGCAGAGGAGAGTTGGCAGAAAGATCAGAAAGAGGCCAGATGTGAATGTTCTTGGTTACCATGTTATAAAGACAAGCAATTTGCTTTTGGTGGAGGCAATTTTAAAACAGGGGGATCTAAAACTGTAGCTTGCCTAACACTTGCCTAATGTTTACTTAGTGCCTGCCTAGCATGCATGAAACTCTGGGTTAAATTGCCAACACCAAATAAATGAGTGACATGTGTATGTAATCACAGCAATAGGAATGTAAAAGGAGGGATGTAAAAGGTCATTTTCAGCTATGTAATGAAATGGAAACTTAAGGATTCTTTGGGAAAAATCACTTGGGTGGTGTTTCACTGGGGCAAACACATGAGGGAATGTTTAACTAAAGCAGACACAAATGAAAGGATGTTCTGCTAAAGCAAGGACATGAAAGGACACATGATGAAGGATTCTTCCTTAACAACAAGCATGTATTGATCTGTCTTACATTGTGTAGTTGAGCAGCAATTGTCGGGACTCCACAGAGAGAAATGCACCAAAAACCATCTGGCGGTGTGCTGCAGTTTCTTGCCACTTCCACAGACTTGGGCTGAATGGCAGAGTGATGTCAGCTGTGACAGATGCTTCTACTGAGGCACATGGAGGATGTATAATATTTGGAGGATATAAATAGTACTCAACGGATGGACAGCGACAGGAGCTGAGCTAGGCTTGCTTATAAAGCTAGCTGTGCAGTGCTTGTGGGTCTTGAGTCTTAGCTGATCTTCACTTCCCTGAAAGAAGCACAGCCGAGAACTTCTCTTGGTGCCTCTGAGTCCCTCTTGCCGACTCATGCCAAGGCTGAGGCCTGGCTGCCTCAACTAGGTAGTGCCACAGCTGCTGATTCATGTTTGCTATCCCAACTCTACCCAGCTAGACTACTGCTATAGCTGTGAAGTGTTTGCCAGTGGATCGAGCTGCCACTGCTCACCTGATAACTGAATCACCATTTTCCAGACAGCAAAGATGGGAGTTGTGTCCATTTCCCCCATATCATTTCTTTCCCACTACCTCTGGTGGGTGGTGGGCTAAAAGAAAGGTTAAAGTGTCTAAGAGCCAAAATAGGTTTTGAAAAAAAAATTAAAGTTACAATGTAGTGAGTTTGAAGCCAACTTAGGTGACATCAGACCCTTATGTCAAAACAAGAATCACAACAAAATAACAGAAGGTAGAGGGTATGGCCTCTGCAAGAGACCATGAGAGGCTGTGACTAAATTTAATTTTGTGTCTTCCTTATTGTTTTGAGAGTCCAGATCACAGTTTTACAACCCATGACTCCCTGGGTGATGGGGTAAGACTCATAAAAATGGAGACGTTGAAACGTCCATAAGAATGGACACTTACAAGATAACCAATTAGCTTTGGGAAGGCAGAGAGGGGTTCTTATAAGGGGTAAATCAGTGAAGGAAAGGGGCACATAAAAAGATTATAGCTGTAGCATCTGTGTGGGAGACAGGAGACAAAGCGCGAAAGACTTGGGTAAGGTTGGCCAAGTTAGAAAATAAATATTACTATTCTGGGAAGGTTCTAGAAGAACATACCTGGCCAGAGAGGCTTGAGAGTATGCTAGTGACAAACACAACCAGAGGAGGAAGGTATAATATAACTAGATTGTGGAATCTTGCCAGGAAAAGCTGTTTGACTTTTCACTGTGGGCTTTCTTTAGAGAGTTGAGTGGTAAAGAATAGTGATCGAGGACAATGTCATCACGGACAATGAGGACAGAAGGGTTAGGAGATATAGGCTCCAATACCAACAAAGCCTGTCTGTAAAACACTGTCTCTGTAACTTTCTTCTAACTCCTTCTCCCCAGGGAAACTCAGATTATTGAACACGGAGGTGTCAAAGGCTGTTTTAAGTTACTGAATCGATCAGAGATGAGCGAGCATCAAGCCAAGTTAGCAAGTGAAGAGATTTGGGTTTTCTCAAGGAACTACACAAAGCCATTGCACACTCTGGCACCCCGACCTTCTCCTTTATGAATCTAGGAAGGTTATAATATGTCCATCTTAAGTAAAATTTGAAAGCAAAATCAGAGAATCTATTATAGAAAACAAGTTTCCATCTTTGGTATGAAGTGGGAAGATGAACATTTCATTTGTGAGATAAGAGATATGGATTAAACATGGAAAAGGAGATCTGTTACCTGAATGGTTCTAAAAAGGTCCTGGGGAAGAGCCTTTCTAGAATGTCTTCCTAAAGAATATAGATGCTGATATTTCTTTTCAGTTCTGCCTGGAGTGAGTAGAGGATCTCGCAGCCTTTCTAGCCTGGATACTATATTTGATTTTGTGTCTTCCTTTCTGTTTTGAGAGTCAAGATCATTGTCTTAGAACCCATGGACTCACCGGGTCATGGATGGTCATTATTCTGAATTTTCAATCCAAAAGATAACCAGGAAAAAAGAGTAACAATAAATAGGAAAGGGAGCTTATGAATGAATGAATGAATGAATACAAACGAAACTTTGATAGGAAAGACCCATAAGAATGGACACTTAGAAAATGTTCATGGGATTAAATTCTACTAAATACTGCCTACAATTAGCTCTAAAACAATTCTGAGTTCATAGTTTTACAACTACAAATTCAGAGTAGGTACCAGGTATAAGTAATCTTTATGGAGAATTGTGTGAAGTGTACTATTCTGTATGAAATACATTATGTATTCCTTACAGCATACTTCATAAAACAGATTCTGGTCTTACCGCCTTGTACAAATACCAGCAATGACAATATATATTGTTAATTATATAGTGTCATATTAATTGATCTAATCCCCTAACAACTTAACTTTATATGCCCCATGGACCTGATAGCAAAATAGTATGGTAAGTATCACATTTACTAAACACTAGAGGTTTTAATTTGACTGGCTTCAGCAGCCATAGGCTTAAATGATAAATATTATTGTCTGCCCAAATTCTCTTTACAAAATAATGAACACATCAACGATTCAAATGATCTATATTGATCTTGTTTAGAGATCAATCATCGGCTTTAGATTCTATTATTCTGAATTTTCAATCCAAAAGATATCAACCAGGAAAAAGAGTAACAATAAATAGGAAAGGGGGCTTATGAATGAATGAATACAAACGAAACCTTGATAGGAAAAAAAATCCCTTAAGATTTTCAAAGATTTTATTTCAAAGCCTGGCACCCCTTGTGGGATCTGATCCCCAGGCCTCTCTCCCAGCAAGTGGCTCAAGTGTAGTTTTCCCATTTGGTCATTAACACTCATTATCTCACTCCCCCTCCAGACCTGCCAAATTTACTTTTAACTGCTCTCAGCACAAAGACAGGAGGGGGCAGGATAATGAGTCTCCACAATGTATAATTATTATAAATGAGCAGAGATAAACTACACCTGTCAAAATAAATGATCAGCATCCTAAATTGCTGATTTCTCTACTGTTTTGTAAACTCCAATTATTCACCCTTCTTACTAATTTCTCCCACTGCTGTCTCAGAGGTGGTTGGGTTTTTATTCCCTTATTATCCCCCCCTCTTCCCTCATGCTTCCCTTCTTCCTTTCCCAACTCCCCCCCCCCCCGCATCTGAATTGTACTCCTAGAATTAACTCAGAAGGTACCTGTCACTTCCAAATTCTTCAAGGGTTGAAAGAAAAAGCTAGAAGCAAATTATTCCCATAAGAAATGAATGAATAAATAACTAGAGTTCCATGAAGGATGTCAGACATGGGCTGTCTCATTGTGACTCCGTCTATCATTTATCAGTCTTTCTATAATACCTCTTTTGTTCTTTTTCTAAGGTTCTGCCAGATGACAGAGACAATGAAAATATAGTGCAGAAGTCGAGCTAATCCGGAGTGTAACTAGGTTTAAGGAATGTTCAGTGAACAATATTTTAGGTATAGGAATACTATGTCCCTGGTTTCTGAAGTTCAGGGCCAACAAAGCGTACTTGAGTCTACATCCAAGTACAGTACAGTGTGCTGACTTTTTAATAATAGCACATGGATGTGAAGATCTTTTTTAAAGCCATAACATAACCATTGCCATTTTTAAATGAGAGCAACTGTGATCATCCACAAAAGACATAACAAACATTGGGCCCATGAGATGGAAATGAATCCCTATAAATTGCCCACACTCCTGTAAGCAATTTTAACCAAACCAATTGATTCACTAAGTTAGGCTTGGCTGAGTTATTTCTTTGCTCCGTTGCTGGAAACCTATATTGATTGAACAGATATTTGTTGGTGTCTTCCCAGAATAATTTAATGCAACCCTTAGTGCTTAAAGTAATAATTTGCTAAGATCCCAAACTCAAGGGATAGCACAGGCTGGCAAGGATGTAGAGCAAGGAGAACACTCCTCCATTTTTGGTGGTAGTTCAAGCTTATATAACCACTCTAGAAATCAATTTGGCAGTTTCTTTGAAAACTAGGAATATTTCTACCTCAAGACCCAGCTATACCATTCCTAGGCATATACCTAAAAAATGCTTTACCGTTCCATAAGGACACTTGCTCCACTATGTTCGTAACAGCTCTATTTGCAATAGCCAGAAATGGAAACAACCAAGATATCTCTCAAGTGAAGAGCTGTTAAAGAAAACATTGTTCATTTACACAATGGACTATTAGTCAGCTATTAACAACAAGGATATCATGAATTTTGCAGGCAAATGGATATAACTAGAAAATATCATCTGAGTGAGGGAACCCAGACCCAAGAGGACATGCATGGTACGTACTCACTTATAAGTGGATATTAGCCATAAAGTACAGGATAATCACACTACAATCCACAGGCCCAAAAGAAGCCAAATAACAAGCAGGAAGCAAGAGAGGATGCTTGAACCTTACTCATAAGGAGAAATAAAATAGACATCAGATGAGATCAGGTGTAGGGAGCTTGGAAGAAAGAACAAAAATCGAGAATGAGCAAGTAGGGGGCATCTCTAGGACATGTCAGAGACCAGGGATGGAGGTGAGGCCCCAGAGAGTCTATGGGGGTGTCTTTACCTGAGACTTCTAGCAGTGGGAGATATGGAGCCTATAGTGGCCACCTCCTGTAGTCCTGTAGAGGGAATGGCTAACCAATGATGGACCAACTTGAGATCCATCCCATGGGCAAGAATCACTCCCTGACACTATTTATGGGACTCTGTAATGCTTGCAAACAGAAGTTTAGCATAACTGTCTCTGAGAGTTCCACCCAGTAGCCAATGGAAACAGTTGCAGAGACCTACAGCTAAAAATTAGATAGAGCTTAGGAGAAGTCTCATAGAAGAGTTGGGGGAAGGATTGAGGAATCCAGAGGAGATAGGAACTCCACAAGAGGACCAACAGAGTCAAATAACCTGGACCCTTAGGGGCTCCCAGAGACTGACCCACCAACCAAAGAGAAAACATGGGCTGGACTTAGCTCCCCGCCACATACACATATATAGCAGATATACAGCTTGGTTTTCATGTGGGTCCTCCAACAACTGGAGCGGGGGATGTCTTTAAATATGTCACCTACCTGTGGATCTTGTTCCTCTAACTGAGCTGCCTTGCCTGGCCTCAGTGGGAAAAGATGAACTAGTCCTGTAGTGACTTGATGTGCAAGGTGAGGTGATACCCTGGAGGGGACTCCCATTTCTCAAATGAGGGGCTGGGTAAAGGGGGACTGGGAGGGCAAGGACCTGTGATTACGATGTCAAGTGAATATATAAATTAAATCAGTTAAAAAAAATGTGGCAGAACAAAAGATGAGTTTGGGAGGAACAGTTTTATTGTCTCATTTGGGGATGATAAGACTTGTATCTAAGGTTACTGTTTCTGAAAGTGGAAAGTCCTTGGATAGAATCTGTAACTGGAGAAATTGAGATTCCCCTTTAGGGTCCTGGTTTTATTAATACAAAAATTTAGAAATGATATGAAAAAGAAATTTCTAGAACAACTTTGTTAGGGTTTAAAGAGAAAAAGTATAGGGGTTAGGTAAAAATCTCAATAGAGAAATAGAAGAAATAGAGAAAAATGCCAAGCCTTTCAAATTAAACATGGAAATAGAACAAACACCCTATTATGAAGGAAAAAAAACAGCCCAGAGATATAACTCAGTGGTTAAAAGCATGTGCTGAACTTTCAAGGGACCTGAGTCAGTTCCCAGTACTCACATTATAGGGAAGGAGCTCTCAGTCACCTGGAACTCTAGATCCAGAGGATCCAATACACTCTTTTGACCTCTACAGGTACCTGTACTCAACATGAATGTTCCCACATACGTACATAAACATACATATATACATATAAAAATACAACATATTAAAAAAACTTCAGCTTACATGTTTTCTGGCCTTCTGATTTTAATATCTAACTCTCCACTTGAAGTGTTTCAGTGAGGAGTCAAATTTGTCTATGTCCATACCATCCTAAGCTAAGCAGAGTCTGGCCTGGTTCGTACTTGAATTGGTAAGAAAGGGAAAGCCTTTGAGCCAGTGAGCATCTGGCTCTATGGTATGTGGTCTTTTATAGTCCCTACGTGCTTTGTTTCTTAAATGATACATGGAAAAGGATTCCAGAATGTCAAAAACAGACTTCTTTTACCCATTAATCTGGATTTGTCTTTTATTTCTATTTTCATATCACACCAGGGAGGCCGCCTTCTTCTGTATGGCTAGGAGTGCTATGCCTCTTTGATGAATGGGGTCTACCACATGAATATGAGAGACGCCCTTCAAAAAACCTAACAGACTGGAAAATAAGTTTCAAACCCTAAAACAAGATCATGAACAGGAATCGGTTCCAGAAGCCCTGATCTAAGTAAGGCATTAGACACACAATGGAGGCTGAGCTGTTTGCCCAGAAAGATCATGTCTAAAAAAAGAGAAATTACAATAAGAAAAAAGATAGGTGGGTAATATCTTCAACCCTAGCCTCTGAACTGGCAGGGAAAGAAATGGAAAGAAATTAGGTAGAAGCATCAAATTACCATTTTGTGTGTGTGTGTGTGTGTGTGTGTGTGTGTGTGTGTGTGTGTGTGTGTGTGTGTGTGTGTGTTCTGGATTGGTGAATAAGGTAAAGAATACAAATTATTTCCATGCCACATAGCCCTTCTGAGTCTGAAAAACTCAAAACCCAAGAGAAAACAAGGAACTGAGGACAGAGGGAGAAAGCAAGCTAGAGTTGAAAAGAGCTATCCCTCAAGCCCACCTTCCCGTACAGAGGAAGGACAAATCAGTGATTTGGTATGCAGACAGGGGCTTTCACGGTGGCCCAGTATGGGAAATGGTGTTCAATAGGGAATACGTAGGATTTGAGCTGCTTGAATGGAAGCTTTTAAACAAGTCATGAAAAAGTCCCTAACAGTCACTCAGTGGAGATGCACAACATCCCTGCAGCAGCATCCCTGAGTGAGAAAACAAAGGAGTTCATAGAGAGTGATACTGGATTATAGAGTGCTAAGTAGTGTCTTTGCTCCCTATGGCCATTCAGCATTGCCCTCCTGAGGAAACAATTGGGACAAGCATCATTCCGTACTCTATTGGATCTTACTAATGTTTTGTCAGTAATTCCTTAGTTACTGGACTCTGAGGCCAATTCATCTGGAATGGGCAACTTTTCACTTGCAGAACCCCTCTCAAGTTTACCTTCACCGTTCTATTTGTCTTAGAAGAATGGTTCAGGACTATGTTATGTTATGTTATGTTATGTTATGTTATGTTATGTTATGTTATGTTGTGTTGTGTTGTGTTGTGTTGTGTTGTGTTGTGTTGTGTTATCCTGCCCACCTTCTGTGAAAAATTTTCATTACACAGATGATACAATGCTAACCTCCAAGTGTCTCATAAACTCAGAAAAGCATCTGAAAGTCATAAAAGGGCAACCAGAAGAGTGAGGTTTGGAATCAATCTGTACAAGATACACACAGCAGCCGATAAAGAGTTGGCTGTGTTCTGGTTTGGAAAAAGGCATGTGACACCTGAAAACATTATTAGACAAAGCCTACAATTGTCTGTGCCTATATGAACACAGAACAGGTGCAAGTGTTTGAAGTATTCTAGGGTTCCAGGCATTTTCATAATCAACCTGTTTCCTACCATTCATAGAACTTAATACTTCATAAAAACAAAGCAAACTAAATCCACAAAGGACTGGGACCAAAAAGCTAAGGTAGGTTTTGGAAAAGATTATTTCTTTGTAAAACAAACTAAACAGGTCCATGCCCTGCTACTCAAGTATGCTTTAGTGTTGGAAGTAACTAGAATCTCAGAGGGTTACAACTAGGAGTGTAATAGAAATGACATTAACAAACACTCCCCAAAAGAGTTTAGTCTCAATTATAGAAAGAGGCATAAAGTCAGTGTCCAACAATAGAACAGCAATTGTTAGCATTGCAGTGGGTGGACTCCATTACCAGTTCCACTTAAGTGACAAAGAAAATGGCTTATCCAATTAAGGATTGAATTAAAGACTCTTAGGCCAAGCCTCTTTCTATGGTGGCATGGAATTCAACTCTAGAAAAGTGGCATGCATATGTACAGCAATGAGGGACAGTATCCATGGGCTCAGTCTTCAATACCACAAGGAACTATTGTGAACAGTGTCATTTAAAGCAACTGACTCTCCTCCAGTAACTGAGCCTACAGCAAAAACAGATTAAGCACCAGAAGGGACACTGCCCATACTTGTAAATGCCTGACATATTGATGGCACTCTACAGGAATGGTGACTAATGTAATACAAATAAACAAAGACCCAAAGTGACTGGAGAGAGAAGGACTAAGTAGCCATTGTCTGAATTAAGGACAGAGTAGGTAGTAGTATCGTGAGATTTGGCCTATGACAATCTCTACTCACAGTAGGGCTATACCCAAAGGCGGGACTTTATGGATGGCCTATTGAGAAACCGAGAACTCTCAGGTGTTAACTGAGACACTATGGAAAAAATAAATGTAAAAGAAATCCATAATAAAATTCAGCATAAGTCAGAGTCTCTGGTAGTTTTCCACATGACAGCCCATAGCCTACTGAATTCTGTCATCTTCCTTCAAGTACTACTTGGGGATTTTCACTGGGTTTATATAGGCTAGAACCAGCTAAAGTTGCCAGTACTCCCTTGAAATAAACTAGTATCTTACATGCTGCCAAATATCTGAGGACTGTTCTCAAATACAGTTAGCTGTTTACAAACATTTCTATGCAGGTGAGCACCCCACAAAAAGATGTCACCTGTAGCTTAGCTTTCTGGAACATTCTAGAGATTTATGCTGAAGTACATTAAGTCCTTCATTTGTGCCCGTTGCTCAGGTTGGGTAGTTGAACCAGTCCTGTTCTTGATATTTAGTCTCCAGCAAGTTACCTAGTATAGAGATACTAGATCCATCTTTTGTCCCTTATAACTAGGTTTTTTATTCAAGTAATCTTCTTAGGATCTCACTCTCATCCTCTGACTAGACATGGCTTATTCTGAATCACTTTCTTTGCCATTCATCCATGAGTCTATTAATAAAACACTTCCTGTGGGTTCTTAAAACAAATTTAACCCAATTTCCTAACCATGGGAAAGTAAAATTCTTATGTACGACGACCACCTTATTCCAGAGGTGATAACGTGCTTATTGGCCTTTTTCAAAGCAATATTCTGTTTGGTCATTGCTGTGTTAAAAGTTCTTGAAAATGTAGGGACATCAAGAAAGAGAGAGTAGAAAGATTGTAAAAGCCAGAAGTTGAGGAAGAGTACTATAAAAGTCTGAGTTACAGGCAGGGTAGGACTGTCTCACTCAAGAACTCACAGCAGTCCTGGATTCCTACACAATACTCACACAAGATCAAGCCAGTCAATGTTTCCAGCATGGATATGTGAGAGACTCAAGAGATTCCTTTAGGCCAATAGCTGTGATTTATTGTTGGTTGGTGACTTCAGGGGAGGGAGATTCACCTTCATTCAGGGATTTATCTAGTCTTAGGTTTCCCATGTTCAGGTGGACAGCCCCACACCCATTCATATACAGTCATTTCTACATGAACTAAGTGCCCCATAAAGAAAAGGGGCAGGGGACATGAAATTGGAAAGGAAATTCATGGGATGTCTGACAGAAGCTGATAAGCTAGGTAGGTGGATATGATAGAAATATATTTTAATATAAATAATATATTTAATGAAAAAGAAGTTCCTAGAGTTGGCCTTAACCCATTTCCTGGGGAATCTAAGTTATTGATCATGAGGAATTAGAACACTTGGATGCTTCCTTCTCATGATGAACTATGTTTCATTCCTCCACATGGGATTATTTTAGCCCTTGTCTTAGTTAGGGTTTTACTGCTGTGACCAAGGCAACTCTTATAAATGACAACATATAATTAGGGCAGGCTTACAGGTTCACAGGTTCAGTCCATTAGCATCAAGGTGGGAACATGGTAACATCCAGGCAGGCATGGTGCAGGAGGAGCTGATGGTTCTTTATCTTGTTCTGAATGTAAACAGGAGAAGACTGCCCTTTAGGCAGCTAGGATGAGGGTCTTAAAACCCAGGCCCACAGTGACGCACATCCTCCGACAAGGACACACCTATTCCAACAAGGCCATACCTCCAAATTGTGCCACTCCCTGAGCCAAGCATATTCAAACCACCACAGCCCTCATCCCCATCCCATCTTCCCTGTTCCTACTAAGTAACCATGTCTGTCTACCAGGTCCTTCACTACAACATTCTTACTTTTCTCCTAAATCCTGGTCTATAACCATCATGGGACTCCTGGGTTTTCTCCATTCTTTGGCAATGTTAAAACAAAGGACAGAATAACTGTATTCAATATGAAGATTCAACGTCCCACCCCTAACCCCCAAGGCCTCTGTTTTAAAAAAAAACTTATGACACTTGCTTAGAATGTCACCATAAACATCATCACCAAAGAGAGGTTACTTGTGGTCTGATGCCTGATTTTTGAGGCGTGCTACTTTGTCTAATTTTAGCTACCATGTGTCTGCCATAGTGTTTGCTTTCCAAAATACAGAAAATTAGAGAATACGTGGAGATACAAGAGAGAAAATAACTCCCAAAAAGCCATTTGTGGATACCGGAGAGAAATTTTATTCCAAAGGCAACTGGGATATATAGCTGGTGATAATGAAGAAAGCATTAGATTCTTTGCCTCTGTTGACTTTGTAGGGGAGTGACACTTGTCAAGGTAAACGGACAAGGCTGAGCTGAGCATGGGAAAGCATCTTGCCAATATCTGAAGATGTAAGGAAACACATCAAGATGCAAAAAGTCTTTGGCAGGCAGCTACACAAGTCTGTCGATTTTATTCATTGGAACTCTAAAAACCCAGTCACATCTAGTCTGGTACTCTTCTCATGTGCATGGAGCATGTTGCAATTCCACCTGGTTGCAATATCTCTAGCTTCCGACACCATCACCTCTTTCCTAGTTAAAGATTTTGTCTATTTGAAGAGCCCCAACCCCAATCTCTCCTTTGTGGGTTTGATGTGAAATGTCTCCTGTGCTGGCTAGTTTTACATTAACTTGACACAAGTTAGAGCCATTTAGGAAGAGGGGACCTCAGTTGAGACTATGCCCCCATTAGACTGGCCAGTAGGAATTCCATTCCTAAGCAAGTGGTCCTGGGGTACATGAGAAAGCAGGCTGAGAAAGCCATAAGGGATAATCCAGTAAGCAGAGTTCTTCCTCGACTTCTGCCTCCAGGTTCCTGCCTCAAGTTTTTGTCCTGTCTTCCTTGATTGTACAACTGTATTATGAAATAAATGTTTTCCTCCCTTAGTTGCTTTTGGTCATGGAGTTTTGTTAAAGAAATGGGACCTTAACTGAACATATCATATGCTCATGTGTTTGACCACTTGACCAGATGGTGTTGCTGTTTGGGAAGACTATGGAACATTCAGGAAGTAGGTTCTCCCTGGAGGAAGTGGGTAAATAAAGGTGGGTTTCCAGGTCTTACAACTCTGTACACTTGCTGTTTAGTTCCTTTACTTCCTAACAGCTGGTGTCATGTGACCAACAGGCTCATCCTTCAGGACCGTGCTGCCCTCTATTTCCTTGAACCGTAAACCCAAATTTCTTCTGTTGGGTTTAAACACAGCAATAAGAAACAAGTACATTCTCTTTAAAAATGTATGACATTCAGAAACCCTCTCTTTGGATGCGCTGGGTAAATAGCTTTTCCAGTTATGGAAAACAGTAAAAGATAAAGCAGATAGCCAAGCAAAGCATGTTCTAAAGGAGCTAACGTTTATCTCTCATAAAGACCAGCAATGACAAGAATTTGGGTGGTCTACTACCTTTGTTTCTATCTGGGAATGCACAAAATTTACCATGGAGAGGGACAAAAAACCCCATAATAAACAGAAATCTGACTTGCTGCTGAAGTGGTGAATTTGGAAGTTACATGGATTTTGTAAATTTCCTTAGTTTGAGCAGCAGGACCACCCAACTGTCTCTTCTTGGTCTGACTCTCAGTTGTTAAGAGTCACTTCTGCAAAGGGTACTCATTACTTTTGGCTGCTTGGTTTGATGGAAATAATTATCTGGCAATTGATAGATAAATGAGCTTTGAAAAACAGATTTTATTTTCTCTACTCACCCTTGCAAAAATTCAGGTCTCAACCACTTTTTAAGAATATGATGGGAATAATGGAGGAGGGTAAAGAAACCAAGAAAAGCTGATGTCTATGTACAGAAAGACTTAATGAAAATGTTGCACTTTGTATCTGATTTGGGGCAAGGAAATGAATTGAGACTGTTTTAATAGAGGCAATTCTTAAGGCAGTCTTGGTGTCATCACTGGTGTTTAAAGTAAAAACATTTTTGTTGTTGATTTGTTCTTTTGAAAAGACAAAAAGTATATACTTAGTCTTGCTGAGGAAATTATATTGAGGTAAGAATTCAGGTCTCTGAGTTCTGTACTTGATCCTATCCTGAAGACATCATGTGATGTAGAGTACATATTCACTCATTCATTCATGCATCAATTTTTTTTTGGGTACTTATGTGCAAGGGACTAGACAGAGCACTAAGAACATTTAAAAAGATAAATAATTATATAGCACTCTTGCTGCTGAGAGGGTCTGCAAAATGAATGCATCCAGCAAGATGCATTGACTTTAGCAAGAGTAGTTCTGCAGGAAGCGATGGCATCAGAAGATTTACTCAAGTGGGCTGAAGAGCGACTGGCAGGAGAAGAATTGGAGATAACAAGAGTTTGTGAGTGTTGCTAAACTTCTCAAGAAAGGCAACACATCTGAATTGCCCACTCAGTGAAGTGCTGGATTTTCTGTCCAAGAGGTGAAGTGGTGTATACAGGTCAAGCCTCCTTCCTCGGATACAGCGGACAGATAGTGCTCATAGTAACCAATTAAACAGTTGAAGCATTGAAACATTCTTCCAGTGAATATTAAATCTCACTGGTGTTTTGTGCTTCTGGCACAGCGTGATGGCCATCTTGGCAAGTCTCAGTGAAGACTTTCTCTTTTCTGTCCACATGTTTGTCCTCCTATAGCACTGATTCTTTGTCGTGGTCTTACAAGTTGAATATGAGTTCAGAATGAGGGCTGGGCCTCTGGAAGGCATTTTTGCTTGAAATACTTGGTGCACAATCTGTAGATTGACATAGTCAATGTTTGTATGGATGTCATATAAGTAGGACATGTGGCGGTCAGAAGATAACCTCAATTGGCCGTCTACTTTGATTGAGACAAAGTCTCTTCTTATTTGTTATGCTAATACCAGGTTGCCTGGCACAGGAGCTTCCAGATTCTCTGGTCTCCAATTTCCATTTTACCGTAGGAGAGCTGGGATTACAGATCCTCATTCTCCCATAGCTATCTCTTCCCTGCTATAATGGACTGTGACACAAAATAGACCCTTCTTCCTTAAGTCACTTTTGTCACAAAAGTTTTCATAGCAACAGGAATGAGAAAAATAACTAAGGTATCTACCTAATATGGAAGTCAAAAAAAAAACACCCCAAAAAAACAAAACACAACAACAACAACAACAAAAACATGATTTGAGAGATGGCTGTAACAGAGGGTATTATCAAACCTTGTTGACTCAAATTTGCTTCCCAACATGCACATCAGATAGCTCTACCTGTTACTCCAACTCCAGGATTCAATGCTCTCTTCTGTCCTCTGAGCACACTTATGCACACTCACACACAGACAGGAGTCATTTTTTTTAAATAGTTAAATTTTTTTTACAATTAAGAAAATCAGATTTCTACTTGAAAGCATCCTGACCTAACACGAATTCAGAGCTGATTAATTCAGGACTCAAGGTCCCACATTGTTTTCTAATTCTAATTCTAATACCCTGTGGGAGCAGGACTAAGGATGGTCAGAGGCCATGGAGTCACGTGAAGAATCCTGGGAAATCAGATTCTAGAGACCAGAATCAGGGTACAGATCAGAGTTTAATCCCCACCACATAAGCTTATATACAGTGTTTGACAAAATCCCAAGCCCCTAAATCCTATGCTAATCATATTCTTGCCACACCATCAACCAAGCCCCAATGAAAGGTAACTAAGAAGAAGTGGGGTTGGTGAGCATCGTTACCTGTGAGGACTTCCTTGAAGATGGGTTTGTTGTCTCACCAGTGTTCTGGGAGCCATCTTAGACCTAACACCGTGAGGCCACGTAGGGCAGATCAGGACTCTTCAAGGATTCTCAGGCGCCTATGGCGCCTCGCCCTTCATCCCACTTTTTGGTTCCTTAGGTTGACTTCCACATCCCCCAGTGTCGGCTTTGTTAATTTTTGTCCTTGGTAAGATAAATCATCACCAGGATGGCTGCTGTCATTTCCAGCGTGACAGGCTACGTGTACCCACACAACACAATGTCCAAACTCTTAACCATCTCTCTTTGTCTGTAATGAAGCCCAAATCTCAAACCTTAGGGTGTTTCTCCCATCTTGCCGGACAGAATTGCATTAATTAACGTTTCTAAACGGATTTCTAGTAACTTCTCTTCAGGGTAGATCTAGACTAATGAGGATAAACTCTGGAGCAGAAGGCTGTCCTGGAACTCCTGCAACACCAGCGTGTGAGCACTTCACACACAGATGGGTTGTTTTGCTTTAGAGAAAAGAGAACAACCTGATTCCTGGATTTCTTTCAACAGAAAGATTCATAGACCAGGCTAGGAGTATTAAAAAGAAATCACAAAGACCTGGTGTTCTGGGCTAAGAATGATAAGGGAATGTTTCTGTAGGTTATTTCCTGTTGGGCACACATTTATGGAAACGGACTAAAATCTTTATTATCTTCGACAGACTCTACTAATTCCTCCTAAGACCCGCTTGTCAAAAGAACCAATTGCATTGCAAAATTTTAAAGGTTACATTGAAAACACTTGAAAATAAACCACCAATAAATGAGATGACGATAATAAGAGCCCCTAAATAAAGAGGCTAAGAAGGAGTTAAGTGTAAAGGAAGAGGGAAGAAATAGGTAAGGCATTTGTAAGACACTAGAAAGTCTAGAAGAGAGAATGTTAGCAGTACGGAGTCACAGCTAAAAATCTGCATCTTGCCCTTTAAAACCCAAGAGAGAAAGCTTTCCCTCTGAGGAGACTCTGTGTGTTTAGCAATTACAGCATATCTTTTGCAACTATACTGTATCTTTTTTGGGGGGGGCGGTGAGGAAGAACAAAAAGAGGCTTTTGTATTAGGTACCTGGCTCAGCAGAAACCATCATTTATCTTCCACTTTTACTGATGCAATATTTTTCTTTTCTCCCCTTTTAATTGGCAGATAATAATTGTATCAATTTATGAGATGCGGTATGAGGCTCATAGCAATATACAATGTATGATAATCAAAGCAGGGTAATTAGCATTTTATTTCCTTAAACATTTATCTTTGCTTTGTGTTTGGAGCTATTAAGTTCCTCCTCCTTAATATCTTTATAAAATGTATGATGAATTGTTATAAACTTGACTCACCCTATCTGCTACATTTCTTCTACATAACATTATTTTGGTACCCATTATCCAACCTCCTTCTGCTCCTATTCCCCTCCAACACCCTTCTTAGGCCCTAATGATCATTTTACTACTTCATATTTCTTTTTTTTTTTTTAATTGTTAATTCTTTTTATTTTTTTTTTTTTTTTTTTTTTATTATTAACTTGAGTATTTCTTATATACATTTGAATGTTATTCCCTTTCCGGTTTCCGGGCAAACATCTCCCTCCCCCTCCCTTCCTTATGGGTGTTCCCCTCCCAACCCTCCCCCCATTGCTGCCCCTCTCCCCAACAGTCTAGTTCACTAGGGTTCAGTCTTAGCAGGACCCAGGGCTTCCCCTTCCACTGGTGCTCTTACTAGGATATTCATTTGCAACCCTCGAGGTCAGAGTCCAGGGTCAGTCCATGTATAGTCTTTGGGTAGTGGCTTAGTCCCTGGAAGCTCTGGTTGGTTGGCATTGCTGTACATATGGGGTCTCGAGCTCCTTCAAGCTCTTCCAGTTCTTTCTCTGATTCCTTCAACAGGGGTCCCGCTCAGTTCAGTGGTTTCCTGCTGGCATACGCCTCTGTATTTGCTGTATTCTGGCTGTGTCTCTCATGAGCGATCTGCACTCTCATTTTGATCATCCGTCTTGAGTTTCATTTGTTCTAGGCATCTAGGGTAACTCAAGCATTTGGGCTAATAGCCACTTATCAATGAGTACATACCATGTATGTCTTTCTGTGATTGGGTTAGCTCACTCAGGATGATATTTTCCAGTTCCAACCATTTGCCTACAATTTCATAAAGTCATTGTTTTTGATAGCTGAGTAATATTCCATTGTGTAGATGTACCACATTT
Organism: Rattus rattus; assembly: GCF_011064425.1. Classification (NCBI taxonomy): domain Eukaryota; kingdom Metazoa; phylum Chordata; class Mammalia; order Rodentia; family Muridae; genus Rattus; species Rattus rattus. Next base: position 3,341,274 of record NC_046170.1, read on the forward strand.
TCTGTATCCATTCCTCTGTTGAAGGGCATCTGGGTTCTTTCCAGCTTCTGACAATTTGTATTTCTACAAATGAGTGAAAGCACGTGCTATCTTTCAGGTGTTTTGTCACATTTGAAACTGTCCTCCAGTTCCATCCATGTAGCTGTAAATCACAGAACTTAATTATTCTTATGGCCAAATTGTACACTATTATGTCAGTTGCCCTTTTGACACTGTGGTAAAATGCCTGACCAAAAATAATCAAGGGAGGAGGAATTCGTTCTGCTGTTTCAGTTCGCTGTGGTGGGAAGGATCTGGTGGAGACTGAGTGTTGAACTTGTGGCAGCCAAAAGGCTGAGAGATGACAGAAAAAAAGCCAGGGCAAAATAGTCTCTTTACTCATACCCACTCGATAACTTACCTCTTCTACACAGGCCTCATCTTCCGCAATTCTACCACGTCCAAAGGGTAAGTCTATTCACCATTGACTCCATTAATAGAATAAACCATTAAGTAGATCCAAATACCCATGATCTCATCTCTCTGAAAATGACCCCACAGACACCTGCAAAAGTGTCTTACTAGTTTCCTTGGTATTTTAAATCCAGTCAACAGGACAGTCATGATTAAGCATCATGTATGTGTGTATGCATGCTACACTTCCTTTATCCCTTTCTCTGTGGGTGGACACCAAGGTTCTATATATTGGCTACTGTTTGACTCACTCTTTTGTTGCTTTGATTAAACACTTTGACCAAACTTAAGGGATAGGAGGATTTATTTCAGTTTTATTTCCAGGTCACAGTCCAATACAGAGAGAAGTTGGGAAAGGAGCTCAAGCAGGAACTGAAACAGAAACCTTGGAAGAGAACTGTTTTCTGGCTTGCTCAATAGCTCATGTTCAACTACTTTCTTATACAGCCAGGAACATCTGCCTAAGGAATGATGCTGCCCATAGTGGACTAGGCCCTTCTACATCAACTAGCTATCAAAGATAGTCCCCAATAGACATATCCGCAGGCCAATAAGATCAAGGTAATTAATTCTTCAATTGAGCTCCCCTCTTCCCAGGTGACTATAAGTTATGTCAAATTGACAATAAAAACTAGCCATGGTAGCCACTATGCATAGGGCAGTGAATATGGAAGTGTAGGTTTGTCATGATTTACTAATTTGATTTTAATTTTTAGCAAAGAGTCTTTATATCCTATGACCCATCAAAATTCTTTAATTTTTATAAATCAATCAATTAACTAAGCATATAGTCTCAAAACATAAAATATCACTCTAAAACAATATTAAACAAGTAACCATACATGGTAGGATATATCACAGAATTTAGGAGGCTGAGGCAGGAAGATACAAGTTTAAGACCAAATGTACAAAAAACCAAAAATGAAACAAAACAAAACAAAATTCTATGCCATATTTAAAAAAATCATTCTTTAAGGTCTTAATAGAAAAGGACTTTGAGAATTTTAAGTCAAATTTCTGGATATTAAATTAAAGGCAGATCATTTTATACCATCTATCCAAAATAAAATATGGAAGACGTTTCTAGGTATTTCTGGTTAGTTCTCAAACCTCCAATATTGTCAGCATCACAGAGAACATGTCAGCTTCATGGGGACATTTAGAATGATTAAGTAGTTGGAGAGATCACTCCAGAACAGATTAAAATTGATAGAAAGGGACTTAGATTAATAAATACTAAAAACCGTCACTCAGTACCATTTACTACTCATCTCTCGTGTAACAAGTACTATGCAGTGAACACTTCTATTGGACCAGAACGTACATCCCCGCTGGTCTGACTAGCAGTACCATTGCTACTGCCTCCCCTGGACTCCGCAGCTTCTAACTGGTCCACCTTGATGTAACTGCCATGACTCAGCTGCCAGAGAAAGGAATATCTGTCCCTTGTCAGCTCCCCTGGAACTGCGTCCCACCCAGGCCTTTCACAGCATACAATTGTGCCAGGCCAGTGAAGATGGTCAGATGGTGGACAGACTAAATGAGCAGTGAAATAAATGGTCTCAGCTGCTCTTTGGACACCCAGTTACTTCATGTTTAAGGGAAATATGAGGCTGGGAGGCTGCTCAGTTTCAAGAGCCCTTGCTGCACCCAGAGAGCACCCAAGTTTGGTTCCCAGGAGTCACACCATGAAGCTGCAACTTCAGCTCCAGGTGACCCAAGATCCTCTCCTGGCCTCTGCAGGGATGAGCGTGAGGGTACACACACACACACACACACACACACACACACACACACACACACACACTTTGTAAAATAAGTTGGTCCCTATTAATATAATATCCTTTCAATTTCTTGTTGTTGTTTTTTCAAACATTTTAAAAATTTATGCGCAAGTGTGCCACACCATATATTGGGCGGTGAGAGGGCAGCTCTCAGGAATTCTCTTCTTCAACCATATATCAGGCTTGGCAGTAGGCTCCTTTACTCTCTAGGCCACCTTCTCCTCCCTCGCCCCCTTTAATTATTTCTTATACCACTGAGATTGAGCTATCCAATGTTCTGCTCAAAATATGTCTGTAGTAGTACTTACCCTCGCAATATCTCTCAGAACAGGTTGTGAGAGCTGCCCAGGTCTGGTACTGTCCGTGTCTTTCCCTGGACAGTGAAGACTCACGTACACCAAATCCAAGTAGTTTACTCTTGGCACTAGAAGACCCCATGAAGTCACAAATAAGAAATGATGGGAGGAGGGCTAAGGGGTTAAGCTAGAACGACTAAGTCTCCTTTGAGTTTGAGTAAAGCAGTTTATCTGTGCTTTCAAGACCTCCCGGGTCAGTCCTCATGAGAAGGTGTCAGTGTATGTCTCTGAGTGTGTATTTTCAGCAGCCCATCATTTGAAATCTCTGACGTTGTTTGAGCCAGCATACCAAATACAGACACAAAATGATCCTGTGACCAACAGCTTTCCAGCTGGGGTCATAACTGAACTCCAGCACAGGACTACGGAACTACAACCCGGGGTGGAAAAGGGTAAGAAGCTATTTTTAGGAGTGGAATGGCACCATAAAACCAGCTGCTTCTGCAAAGATAATGCCTTGGGCAAGGGAGTGCCAGTAAGAGACAGCAAACAGACTCATCAAACCTGAGGGTTGCTGGACCTGATTTTCCAGGTGCTCTGAACATTATCATCCAACCCCATCTCTGCTCTTAGGTCTCTGTTTTCTGACTCAGCGTCTCTTCTATGCTCTATTTGGTGACATTGTGAATTGAACCCACATCGCTTTAGTATTTGGTTTTCAGTTTCAATAGGTCATTGACTATTTCACTGCAAAGTCAAAGTCCCTGGCTTCTGAGTTTCAAGCCCAAGATGTTAGTCATATGACCGTGCTATTTTAGTGTTTTACATTATGACCTATGGTCTGTGAGTTCATTGTGCTCTTTTGATTCAAAGTGTTGTCCTACCATTTTCTCTCTATCATCCTCTTCCCCATGGAGTAGGAATTAGGCTCCTCAGCCCCTTGTCTCCTCCTTTTCCTAACATGATCTCATTACTTAGGGATGAAGCAGCAAGACTATCTCAGCTCTCAAGAGAGAGAGAAAATCAGAAGATGGTTTGTGTGATAATACTAGTCATGTGGTCCCTGCCTCCTCCCTTACCCCCCCAAAGGGCCTTGTAAAAGACTCAGACCTAAGGTAGTTTCTGTGGCCTGAGAAAGTCAGCTTTCACCTTTGAGATGGTTGCAATTATCCTTGTTATTCTGATTACTTTTCTGACTGACTACAAAATAGTGAATGAAGATCTCTCTTGTATCAAGGCTACAAATGCTTGTGAATTTTCTTTGATGAAACAGAAGGGTTTCAGTGGTGTCCTTTATTCTACATGGTAGAATTAAAATAGACAAAGAAAACGTTTACCCGGTTGAATTTCTTCTTTGAGTTGAATATCTCAAAGTGTTGCAGTGACTCCTTTCAGACCTTTGAGGTCAAATGCATCGGTGTAATAGCTTGTATTCCACCACTGTATATCTTGCTCTGCCAGAGTCTCACAGCTCCACTTAGGCCAGAAACAATTATATATTATTTCCCAGTGGTTGACTATCATCTGCAACCCATTTGCTAGTAAATAGTTCAGAACTAAAAAGTGGTAGTTGTGTTGTTGTTGCTGTTGTTGTCGTTGTTGTTAAAGACATGGTCTTACTCTAGAGCCCAGACTGACCTGGAACTTGCTATGTAAACCAGTCTTGCCTCAGACTCACAGAGATGCACCTGACACAGCTTCGCATGCCGGAATTAAAGAAGTGAGCCACCACACACAGCGTATTATTATTATTATTATTATTATTATTATTATTAATCGGTAGGCTATGGTGTAGCTCATAAACAACGTAGAAAGAAAAGACAGTCAGGTTTAAACTTATGTACCGATTAAAAGAACCTAGGAGCAAGACACCATCCATGACTTGTCTCTGAGCGAGTCTGGGCAGGATGGAATGAATGGTTCCTAGGTTTTGGAAAGTAACTGATGCTTCAGAGCTCTATCTGCACCGGGTTACTGCTTTATTTGTTCTTTATTCTCTGTCAGGACAAAATCTTTGATTGTGACCTTTAATTAGCTTGGCCTCAGTTATGCGATCATTTTCTAGCAGCTATATAAACCTAGGGAGGGAACGTTTGCTCTGCAAATTATTTGTACATTATCCATGTATTTCTGGCTTTCTAAAGACTTTTTGAACACCTTGAAAGAACTAAGTAATTCCTTCTCCTTTCCAATAGGCCCAACTTTCTAGATGAAATATCTGGAAATATCTCTTCTCCATGTTCCAGGTGGCATCTGCTTTAGTTGTCATAGGGTACCACATCAGGAAGCCTGTGTGGAATACCGACTTTGCACATAGCTGGAGTCAAATCCAAGCCCCTCGCCTAGAAGTGACATCTGAGCTATAGCATAAAACTGAACTCCTGAGAGGGCTGCAAGTCTTTAACCTGGTGTTAATCAACCTAGGACTATATATATTATCTTCCCCACAGCAGGTTGTTGGGCTATTGCTCCTAATCTCTTGAGTCTATTTCTTCAGCCTTCCTACTTGTTTTATAAATCATTCCTCTTCTGTTTAGTGATTTACAGTCAATTTGTGCTGATCACAGTCAAGACCGTCTTCCTTTGTTTTCCACATCAGAAGACAGACTTCTATCGGCCACTAAGATAATAATACTAATGAGTCTCTTCCCACAAGATAGGCATTGAAATAACATAAATACATGGATAATTCAATATTGTAATAGTATTTTAATATATATGTTATCTCCAATACTTAGAATGACCACTATATTTGCTATTACTGTTGTCATTTTAAAAAGCTGTAAGTCAAGAAGGAAAGAGATACAACAAGATGTCTGAAGATGCCCGAGTAAGCATGTGGTAGAAGTGGTCAATCCCTCAAAGGTTTCTGCCTAGACAGTAAGCGCTTCAAACGAGATCTTCTTATTCCTAATTCCTGCTGAAGCTCTGCCGTAACACACCCCAAAGATCCGATATCAACAACAAACTCCTCCAAGAAAGGACTTCGCCAGACTTTTCAAAGGCATGCCTGGTACTGGAACATTCCACAAGGCAACCGACAGTGTCCTCATCAAGAATTATATAACTACGGGCAGCATAGGATCAGAAGAGCCATCATAGTTAGGGTTGTACTGTGGTGAACAGGCACCATGACCAAGGCAACTCCTATACGGATAACCTTTATTTGGGACTTGTTTACAGGTTCAGAGGTTCCGTCCATTATCATCAATGCAGGAACATGACAGCATCCAGCCAGGCATGGTGTAGGAGAAGCTGAAAGTTCTACATCTTCATCTGAAGGCCACTAGCAGAATACCGACTTCCAGGCAGCTAGGATGAGGGCCTTATAGCCAACACCCACAGTGACACACCTACTCGAACAAGACCACATCTCCCAACAGTGCCACTTCCCAGGGCCAAGCCTATACAAACCATCACAGGAACACAGGGGCTGACGTCTCTGGCACTGGAGCTTGTGAGGTGTAGGCAAAGTCATGTGAAAAGCCAGCTCAGTAATGAACCACCTCTTTTAAGAGTTGAAAGATAAAGTACACAGAAATCAGGAAAGAGGCACAGTGTCTGAATTTATTAAATGCTCACCAAGAGGTGGTGGCTATTATTATCTTTGGGTGACCTTTAATAAAAGGTCAAACGGATAAAGATCAAGTCGGCTCAGCATTCTAAGGGAGGTTCAGTCATGTAGGTGAGGTCTCAGGATGCTCCAGCAGGATCCCAAACCCCTACAGGAGTAAATCAAATGAAAGTTTTACTTTTTCCCTCAAGAGTAGATAATATCCATCCTCCTCCTTAGTTGAGAGTCGTTAAGTGGAGAAAATGAGATAATGTGTGTACAAAAAAAGCACTTCAAAAAAAGCCAGTAAGTGCCAGAAAGTTGCAAGGTATTGCTGTCCTTGAGGCTTTTAGGCTTTTTTTTTTTTTCTAAGAACGCCTTTTCCTTGGTAAACAACTGGATTCACCCTTGAAATTCTTTTAAGTATATAGGACTTACATATGTGACACAATGAAAGAAAGGTTTTATGGGTCTAAATTAGTCTGACAAAGAGAAGTATGAGCAGGGTAATTTAATGTGTGTGTGTGTGTGTGTTTGTGTGTGTGTGTGTGATAGGAACATTGCTTTTGTGGGGAAATTATGGCTAGAATCATCTGTTTTCTACCAAGGTCTAAACCATGGGAAATTAGTTTTAATTGTAACAGGAATGGATTAGGTGAATCCAAGGAAACAGCCCCAGTCTCTGCACTGTTAGGATTAAGGGTTGATGAGTTCCAGAATGAGAACTTCACTTTTGGGTTTTGATAAAAGAAGGGCAAATGGTTTAGAAAATTGGGCTATGGATTGTATTGTAAATCAGTGGTCCTCAACCTTTAAGTCATGACACTTTTGGGGGTCCCATATCGGATATCCAGTATATCCTATTTTTACCTTACAATTCACAGCAGTAGTGAAATTACAGTTATAAAATAGCAACAAAATAATTTTATGTGGAATCACCACAACAATTGGAACTGCATTCAAGGGCAGCAGCATGAGGAAGACTGAGAACCACTGCTTAAATGGAAGCTGAGATGGGCTTTGAGTTCCTCGAGAGGTAGCTTAGTTGATTGGAAGTGGTTGTAGCAAGTGCGTGCTTATTGAAAGGCCATTCTATCCTCCACTGGGAGGGAGATGGGAGAGAGAACATGTAGCAAGTTAATTTAGAGGGGGGAAAAAGGCAATTTTCATATCACTCCCTTGTGTATGCAGAGGATCTCAGACAGTAGGTCATTGTCAGCCTTGTTGGGGAGTTAAGCAGCCCTCACACCCAGGGCTAGAGAAGGGCAGAGTTGAGGGAGCCAGCTGGACCATCCCAAAAGCTTAAGCTGGGTTTCTTGAATCTACCCAACAGAGGCAAGAACTGAACACAAGCAGAATGTTAGAAGGTTGCTGGAGAACGTCCCAGAACTGTACTGCCTCTGATCAGCATTAATTCGTTCTGAGTTCAATGGGACCACACTGCTACTTGGCAATCCATTTGTTCATCTCTTGTTGATTTCCCTAAATATCTCCCAAACAGCTGTTCATGTCCCATTCTTCTCTTCAAGACTCCCCCCTCCTATTCAATAAGCTCCAGATACACTGGGCCTTCCTTCATTCAATAACCCAATCATGCCGAGCTCTGCTGCCTCATTGCTTAGCACGTCAACAGCATTCTAGCTGTTGCCTCCAGCTAGAATGTGCTTTGTCTTCACAGATTGCTTGAAAAGTTTCTAACTTGCACTCGGCCTCAAGGACTCTTCTTCAAGAAGATGACCCTGGACTCCATTTATCTTTTTTCTTTTCCATCACACCCTGATCCTAACCAACCAATAACCAAGGATCTCTTTTGTATTGCTTGTTTTTATGATAGCTGTACTACTAGATGATACCATCTATGAGGAAGAACACATAGACACTGCTCATATTGGCCCAAGGTTGGAAGAGTAGGTTGACCATAATCGAATGAAGAATTGTAGACTGTGTTGTTTCATTGTCTCCAGTAGAGATATTTCCCGTAAGTTTCTAGCATGGTGTTTAATCTATGTAGTAGGGCATAAAAAAGGCTGACTCATTACCACATTAGTTTCACTGGGGGGTATGAACCTGAAACAACCATTTGGTTGGGTTATTTGCTGGTTTTGGTGGTGTCCCTAGTCCACGTCTGTCTTCTTAAGCTATGTTGAAGTGAGCAATTGCCTCAATGAGAAGAAAGAAAATTAGAGTTCCCATGTCCTGCCCAACCCCAGGACATATTTCCCTATTTGTGTTGGGAAATGTACGAAATTTTCCTTAAAACCATTAGATTGAGATCTTTAGTCCACTGGTTATTAACAAAGACCTCAGAGCCATGGTAGGAGCGGGAAATAGACTAGAACCCTTTCCCTCAATGCATGAAAGAGTTTCGTGTCAATCACATGTAGCCCTTCACTGTTTCTTGCTAGAATACCCATGTGATTCCATGAAAAGAAGAAGCTACATAACACAACTCTGCCAAGTGGACTTGGTGTTGATTTTTTATTTCTACCAAATGCACAACTGCTGTGGGAAAGAGGAATCCCAGAGTTATGGGGCATCCCTACTGGGCCAGTAGAAGCTATCTACCTTTTGTTTGAGCAACTATTGGTCTTGATCCAGCAGAGCCTGTGTAGTGCACTGTCCAGCAGCAAAGCAGAAGAGAAAAACACAGCAAGAGAAGAAGCAGAAGCTATAATTTCCCACACCTTATATGTTCTGCATATCAGAGACCCAGGTGATAAGAAAGAGTTTTATTCTTAATTCAGAAAGCCACACACAGAGCAAGCTGGCTAGGCAGTGAGCTTTGGGACAGCTTTGATATTTGTGCATGCCAACCTTCTGGCCACCTGTTGATCTGAAAAACTTCAAAATTGCCACTTTGAGAATTGGACTAAGGGAAAGCCATCGACAAAGAAAATTGGTAAACCCTAGGTGTAGATGATTTGTTCTTATTTGAGGATAGATGGGAAGGAAACAATAACCATACAAAGCTGGTAGAAACCACTATAGAATAAGTGAAGGGAAGGAAAGAATGTTTTAAATAGTCGAGGAAAGAGGATATCCCTCTAAGCGATTTACTCTAGGAAATAAAGCAATATTTTACATTCTGCTTGACATCAATAAACTGTGGCTAAAAGGCCAAGATGTCAAGACAAAGAAAATGAGATTTAGAGGGAGCAGATGGCATAAATAAGGACTGTGAGAAAAAGAGAAAGAGAAAGGAAACTGAACGGGAAATAGAAAAGTGAATGTGTACAATGAAGCAGGGAGGGGTAGGAGTAAGCATATGGAGAGCTGGGTCAGTGACGTGGAACAGAAATAAGGGGAAACCTGTCAAAGTTAAATTATGACGAGTAGAAGTTGAATGATGGAGCTGAGAATGCTGTCCATTTGGAGAGTGCCTGCCTAGCATGGGAGGTAGATGCAGGAGGATGAGACGTTTAAAGTTATCCTTGGCCACATAGCTATGCATTCAAGGTCAGACTGGTCTATATAAGACTTTTGAAAGTATGAATTGGTGAATGACATGTATATTATTATTAGACACACAGACTTAAAAGGTAAGGGCTAAGTTTGAATCCTTATCCAGCCACTGCTGTGATTCTGTGTAGAAGATAGATGATACAGTAGTGAAGAATACTGTCCAGTCCTACCGTGACTTTCTGCTAATGTTTAAGAGGTTATTGGGTTACTTTCTGAACTAAGTCTAGGCAGTAAAGTGGCACTAACAGTAACCACCTGAGAGGATGCTTGGACAAGTTAAATGAGTCCGTGCAAGAACAGAGTGGACATGCCCAGCACCTTACTACTCTATGAGACACATTTATACACTTGCCCTGTTCCTTGGTGCTCTTTTTGACTCAACCCCAATGAATACTTCTGAATCTGTCCTAGAATTGCAAATATATTTTAAGAGGAACTATGACAAATAGACAAGCAGAAGTTTATTAGAAAGAGACTCACTTAATGAAAGCAATATGGCTAGAACTTAAAAAGGAGAGAAGGCTGCTGGGTACAGCCATATATAGTTGTAATTCCAGTACTTGGAGAGTAAAAGCAGGAAGATTGGGGCTTGTGGATCCCCGAGGCTACATAATGAAATTCCATCCCAATAAGTAAGTAAATAAAATAAGAAAGAAATAAAAGAAAAGGGTAGATAAGGAGACTGTGGATGGAACAGTGAGTTTTAGTGTATCCAAGGTGAAAAGTGAAGGTCTGAGCAAAGATGAGGCTTTGAACAAGCAAAAGGAGTGGACTTAGGCTGAGCACTTCTTCATTTACCACTGATCAGTCTTGCCCCCGTCTCTATTTCATTTTCTCACATCCTTACCTGATGCCTAATGCCTAGGTTCAATTGTCTTTCATAACCAAATATCTAAGAAGGAGTCATTTATAAACTATAAATACATTTCTTATAATTCTGGAGGTCTAGAAATCAAAGTTTAAGGCAGGATTAGGTTTGCTTTCTGAGGAGGGTCGTCTTTACGTCATACAGGGAGGAACTGTGTCTTCTTATTATATGGGTACCCTGAATCCTGGTCGAGATAGATCAAATCTCTGTGAGACCCTAAAAGGGACCACAGGTGCATTCCCAGGCTCCCAGAAGATCAAGGCCTTCTCAGCCCCCACAGACCCCTGTAGAAAGGTTTGAGACAGATCAGTCACTTAGGGCAACACCCCAAACCCCTCTTCCACAGGTGAGGACAAGACCACAGGTCAAGACAGATCAATCATAGAAACGACCACGCCTCCAAATATGTAGATGAGGTCTTCCCAAGCTCTCAGGACAAACCAATAGGAAGTACCTGCTGTCAGACACTGACCTATCCACAAACTGTATTTAAGAATTGTGTTCAGGATTTAAAGTGTACAGGAATTACTCCATCGTCTGACAGCTTCTGTCCTAAGAGCTGTAACACTGATGCTCGGGGAAGAGATCTGCTGTCCCGAAATCACCGACAGAAGCTCCCCTGCACCCCTTACCGGCTAATCAGTCTCCTGATGGCTCAGTCCTGGCAGAGCAACCAAGTGATAGTGGTGGAAAGGAGCAGGACCAGCAGTGGAGGCCGCGGAAGCCGTCCCTTCTCCCTGCCTGAGTTCTCTTCCCCTCACCTGAACTTGAACACCTACCCAGGTCAGAGATCCACATGGAAAGCCCCAGGCGCCAGGGCCCCAGAGAGGTGGAAGGGCAAACAGTGTGGAAATACTGTCCTCAACATGACAGAAGGGCAGAGGAGAGTGAATTCAAGCATTCCCATACGATTTCCATTCATCCCATTCGCCAGGACTACTCTTTCACAATCTACATGGTTCCTAAGGGCCCATCCTATCACACCGGGAGTTCAACACATGATGGCTGGGGTACACTGAAACCACCCCATTCTCCTTTGTGGAGTCTGCTCCCAAATTACTTTCCTATTTCCCAATCCTTGCCCCTAGGTTTGATCCTTTGAGGCATACTGACTGAGCAAAATAGGAAAAGGACAGATGTGCTAGTAGATGTCTTCTATATCCCACTCATGGGCCGATCTGCTTGGTAAGCAGAACCCCAGTATCCAGCCCACATCCCCAGGTGATCTTACTCTGCACGCTTTTAAATCAAATAAAACATGGTCGTGGTGGGGGGAGGGGTGGGGATGGAATGGGGAGCAAGAAGTGGCCCTTTTTAACTCACTTATGAACCCCCAGAGCTATACATTCCTACCTGCTATTTCCAGAACAGGGCTATTTCCCTTATGTTTATGTTTTACAGTTTTGTTTTGGGGTCTTAGGCTACCCTAGCTTGAAGTCCTGCTTTGCCAGGCCCCCGAGGAAAAAGCTTGCTTAACCTATCATCTTGACCTGTTTAGCGCCAATGCACTCTTTTTCTGTCTAGAGAGGGCTCTTCCTTTCCTGTTCTGTTTTATCATAAGGTGTCCAGGGAGCTCTGTACTTGACAAGGTTTGACTCCGATAGCCTCTCACAGCCAATGAGTGAATACACTCTCACTCCTACAGACAATGGCACCCTCTGTCTAGAGCCAAATCCATTCTAATCATCAGGCTCAAGGTTCGGGGCAGTGAGTCTTCCGGAAGTTAATAATGCTACTTTTGGATCACCCGTACCAAGCATGCTTAATGAACATGATGATGAGAAAATAAAATATATTTTTTCATCCCACAAAGAAAGATTATGTCCTCGTTCTCTCATGTCTCACTTCCGGACTCGCTTTCTTTTCACTTAAATTATGTTCAAATCACATTTTTATTAGTGTTAATTTGCTGGCTCTTATGACTTCTTTAATTTTGGGTGCATTTGGTTTTGCCCAGGAATGCCTTTTGGTTATTGGCTAGAAGGACAGAGGAATGCTTCATGCCTGGTGATTAAATTTTCACTTGAAACATGTCTAGGGTGAATATTGTTCACAGATATTTATTTCTCTAGCATTGGAGAACAATTCACCTTCTCTAGCTTGAGCTACTGGGGCATTCTCAGCTTTCATAAAGGACATCTTCACCTCTCTTAGTTGTAAAATGGAGGATAGAGGGTGGCTAAGGATTCTGAAACCTTACACATTGGACTGCTAGACATGGCATCCTACTCAGATTTAACCTGACCTTTAACTAGTGACAAATACAAGATATGCAACCATTCCTTGTTGACTGGCCAGTGTCCCCTGCTGCAGGCTCCAACCTGCATCATTCCCCTTGTATCTCAATTATCAGTTGCTCTTTTTCCTTCCTGTAGAATCAACACCCCATTAATGCTACTTACTCACTGGAACCCAGCTCCCAAGATGGGGCTGGAGGGGTGGTTCAGCTTGGTAAAGTGCTTGCTCTGCAAACATTCGGAACTGTCATAAAACATGGGTAGTGTGTTTCTGTCATCGTAAGATTAAGGTGGGGGGGAGAGCAGGAGGCATTCTGTGGCTTTCTGTCTAGTTTGGCTAAATCAGTGAACTTTAGGTTCAGTGAGAGACTTTCAAAAAAACAAGATGGAAAAACACTGAGGAAGACACCCAGCATGGACATCTGACCTACACACACACACACACACACACACACACACACCCCAGGCTTCTGCTCTAAGGCTTGTGAACCTACAGCTGCCTGGACTTCTATTGGTGGATCGGTTGGTATACAAGTTGTTAAATCCTCTCTTCGAAGTTTCAATTGCCTAACTACCCAGCTCTTGAGGAACGTTCAAATATTCAGAAAACAGTCTCCAAATCTTAGGAGAGCGAGCCTAGCTCGTAAAGGAAGAGCGTTTTGGGTTGACTTTGAGTCGCTAGCCACAACGGATGCAAAATTCCTTTGTGGGAGGAGTGAGGGCGTCAGAAGTCTGAAAAGCTAGAAACAAAATTCTTGTCTCCTACGTCAAAGGCCTGATTTGTCTCCATATCATATTCACTCTTGACTTGTCTTTAGGTCCCAGTTGCAATAGGTACTCAGCAAAGGAGGTCAGAAATCAGGGAGGTGGGAGCTTTCTGTCTTCCATTTTGAGATGCCTTTAGGGCCCCCTAGTGGCGATGTTAGGACATCCAGTCTCTCAAGATTAATTCTGTATGACCCCAACAAAGAGAGGAGAGGATAAATGAGGAAGGAGGGAAGGTGGATGCGTGGGAGGCAGGGCGAGTACAGCTTTTTCACTGGCAGGTGCAGTGTTGGTGTAAGGATAAATAGCAGTTGGTTTATAGGATACAATACTTTCCTGTTTCTCAGTTCTCAGCAAAATCCGCGCGGATTCTTTAGCAACAACAGATATATATTCTGCATTCCTCATAACGATGTCATAGCCAAAATCTTTTTTTTTTTAAATGACATTTGTATCTTGGTTTGTGTCAAAGAGGCATAATTCCTAGGCAATCACTTCCAACTTCAGGACGGACACACACACACACACACACACACACACACACACACACTCACACACCACAGACTTACATTTGCTTAGACTGGGAAATTCTAGAGCTTAACAGTTTTCCAGAGGAAAAAACTTACATGAGGAGCTTCCCATGATAGGAATTAGCCAGTGTTGTTTGTGGGTTATGAGAGTCTAACAATCTCCTCATTTAGCCCATCCCATACACCACTGGTGTATATCTGTAATGTTGAGTTCATAGAGAGAAGCCTTTTCACATTCAGTGAGCTTGTTGACACATGCTAGCCAACTTCAGGAAACCTGGTAGTAACTACGGCACCCCACTGGCCCCAGTGAACATTGCTTCTGCTCCACCCACTTTTAGGTCATTCTAATGGAGACATTTCTTTTCCACATTCACCATATTTGAGTTTCTGATGCTAATTCATTTATTTCCTCCTTTGCTTGTAAATTCCAAGACTCTCTTCCCTTTCCCTTATTAACATGCTAATGTATTGTAATAATGCGTTTTTACACCCTTAATGAACTGAAGCGAAGCGATAAATAAAAAGAAAGCACACATTCCTGCTTCGACTTTACCCAGTTCCAGGGTGGGGGCTGGTGTGGGGGAGGAGGAAGAGAGTAGGAAGGACTGCTGTTCTCCAATAAAATAAATTCAAATAAAACGATCTCCTTGTTTTCCGGGAGTTCTAGAACAAAGCTGTATGTCAGAGGAAGAACTGAACTGCCATCGAGCTAAAAGGCTTGGCATTAAACTTTGACACTTTAATGGCTTTTAGGATATTAGATAATATTTTATCATATAATGTTCTTCTCCGACACAATAATGGCATCAAAACCAGATACGATCTGCTATCCCTGCAACGTTCACGGTAAGACTCATTCCGGTAGAGATAAGACATCAGGACCCAGCATCGCAGTTAACTATACCGAAGCTCCAAAGCTAACCTTTTCTTTCCCTTTCCCTTTTTCTTTTCTATTTCTTTGCCAGGGAGTTTGCGGAGGAACCGCTACCTTCGGTTCGCATCCTCCTCGACTGAGGCTCCTACTGATTAGGTAAACAGCGCTGGGAAGTGGGGGAGAGCCCCTGCTGGTGGTGAAAGGGGTCCTGGCTTCTACAGACTGCATGGAAGCCAAGGGTGGGGGGGAAAAGAGTGTCCGCCGGGTCAGAGGACGGCCCAAGGGTGTAAGTACCAAGGCCAGAGCTGGGGGTGGGGGTGGGGTGGGGGCGGAGATCAGAGAGGAGCCGGATCCCCGAATCCAAGATTAGAGAGATGCTCCACCTCGGGTAAGATAGTCAGCTCAGAGTCCCGAGCTAGGCAGCCTTTACTAATGCATTCCTCCTCTCTCCATCCTCCCCGGCCCTTAAAAGAAAGTGGGTGGGCTGCCCGAGGAGAGAGGCTCAGGGGAAAGCAGAGATCTAGTGGCTCCTACGGTTGGGGGGAGGTAGGGACTCAGGGGGAAGGGGACCCCAGAAGCCATGGGATCCAGTTGAGGAAAAAACCCGGAGGCTGGATCGAGCTTTCGGAGCTCGGTCTTCCAGTCGGAGTAGACTGTCCGCTCGCGTCCTCTTTCTCTCTCAGGCTCTGCTTCAGCCTCCTTGGGGGTATTCTCCCGAGGGACATCCCGTCCCCTTTACTGTAACCAAATCTTCACGCTCCTTCTGCAGCCTGGGCGGACTCTCGGCATCTCTACCCTCCTCATTAACGTCGGGAGGCTAGATGTCCCTTCAGTGGATGTTGAACGCTCGGTTTTGAACAAGAGTAAAATTAGAAAGGAAGGAGGTGCATCTGCGTGTGTACATATGGACACAAAAATGTAGTTTCCCCTGGGGGGCGAGGGAGGGGAGACAGAGTCTTGCATAGAATTCTTGGATCTAGAATCCAAGCAAGATGCTGTCAAACCGTTCAAATAGGGCCTCCTCTCAGCTCCCGCTGCCCTGTCTACCTAGGAGAGAGCCGCGTCCCCAGCAGAAGGAAAAGCAGGGTAAACTTCCTACTTCCCCCAAACCGTTATTTTGTAAAAGGAGTAACACGGTGACCCATCCTGCAGGCATCCCCAAAGCAACAATCGTGAACTCGACCCGCCGCCTCTCTTCCCCCTCTTTCATCCAAGCCTGGGATAGCCCGAGTCAGGGAAAGAAGGGCGGGGAGCTCAAGCTAACATCCTTTACACGCGACCCGGCCCTGGATCCCGGCTCCGGGTGTTTCATCCGCCTGTGTTTCAAGGAGCCAACCAGCCGAGGGAGGTGCTTGGCTGTGGGCGTAGCCTAGGCAGGGCGGGCACTAGAGACGCACATTTCTGGCGCTCCCCATTGGTCGTCCGTGCTGTCACGGGGAAAGGGGCGGGGCTCCGAGGCGGGCTCCGGTTCCGCCCCCGCTCGGAACCCAGCCCTGGGTCGCGGTCCTCCCCCCTCCCCCCCAGCTGCACAGACATGACACAGACACACAGTCACTGCAGCTGCTGAGCGAGCCCGACGCTCTAGGCTCGCGGCGGCGGCCGGACTAGCCCGGAGCTCGAACCCCAGCGCCCGCCAGCGCGCTCCCACGCCGGTCCCCGCACAGAGGTTCCCGCCCGGCCGCGCGCGGGAAGCGGGGATCGCGCGCCCGTCTGTTCGCGGCTTCAGGCTACCCACAGCGTCTGCAGCAGACGCGCGGCTCCAAACCTGAGCGCTCCGGGAAGCCGGCGCGTCTCTGAGGCGGCGGCGGGGGCCGCCCGCCCGGGCTCCCCGCACCCATCGTGCTGCGTCCCGCTCGCCGCGCCCCGGCGGCCGTGACCTTCCAAGAGGCGCCTATCCCCGCCCCGCGCCCCCGGTCCCGCGCCCCAGGCCGGGGCGAGGCCCTCTTCAGCGCCCGCTTCTCGCGGAGCTGCGGGCGGGCGGCGCAGGCCCGGGGGGAGGGTCACTGCAAGCAGCTACCGCCGGTTCCTGTGCTCGCTCGCCGCGTTGGTCTCCCGGCCCGGCTGAGCTGCCCCCTGCCTCGCTGCTTCTCCGGAACCGGGGGCACGACTGCACTCGCCTGGCCGGGCCGGTTGCGAGCAGGCCCTGCCCTGAAGGGGCTAAGCGGTCAGGGGCGCGGGAGGTGAAGCAGGCAGCAGCTCCGCGTTTCTTCCTGGCGCCGGTTTCCTTGACCCAACTCAGGGTGGCCCCAGGCCCTTGCCCATGCGAGGCTCCCGGTGCTTGGAAGAGTCCTTCTGGCGTGGAGCAGCTCTCCGCAGCCGCCCCGGAGGAGGAGAAAGAGGGGAGAGTGCTCAGTCCCGGCAAGACGGACCATTCCTGTTGGCATTTGGAGCCCAAGGCTGTCCCGAAGTCTGTGCTTGGCACCGTCGGTCGGGTTAGAACAGCGCCAGCTGGGATCTCCACCCGGACCCACTGCACTTAGTAGGCGTCAGTGGCACCACGCTGCTCTGCTCTTTCGGAGTGAATCTCTGCCTGGGTATAGTCAAGGCCAAGGTAAGAAAGAGCCCTGAGGTACGAGAGAACCTTCGTGGGAACGCTTTTGTGAGCAGTGCGGGACAAGTTATCCAAACCTGTGGCTGGTACCCGGTATGCACAGAGGATAGGCACACCGTTTCTGACTTGACTTTGAGTCCTAGAAAAGCAGGTGGAAAACCCCAATCTCTGGTGCCCCCAGGATCTGTCTCAGGGCCTGACAGGCTCATAGGTGTACAAGCTATTGGTAGGCAGGAGCGAGTTGGGGTGTGAGTGTAGGGGGCTGGTTCTTAGTAACACCTGGAGAGATTGCTTTCCCACCCCGGGACCTTTACTGCCTTTCTGCAATGTTCACCTCCCTTTTCTGATGGGATGCCCAGAGAACTTTTCTTTCCAATTGGTCAAAGAGAGGCCGGTTTGGGGGTGTGCATCCACATTTTGCAAAAAGCTCTTTAGGATAAAGTGGTTAGGGGAAGACCCAATCAACATACCTGGACTGTCCTGTTAGACTAAACTTCTTGTAGTGATCAGAGCTTCCTGTAAATGTCATTGCTCCTGGAGGTTGGAATGAGGACTCTAAAGTTTGTGTATCATGAAGTTATACTGTTCATCACCTTGAAATGCTCCCTCTGTGTAAGGATAGTTCTTTCTCTAAGCTGTGTCTTTGCCGTTGTGAGATTTATTAAACCGATGCACTTCTGGTCACTTGAGAGGAACAGATTGTCTTCTACAGAATCAGTCCGTCTCCCAGGTGACCCTGTTTAATAGGAATGCATACCCCCCTCCCCCGTTCCAGTGCTGTTGTACCTCAGTGGAGTAGGTTTCTGCTGAATTCTGAATCCATGAATTTTGCCACTCAGTCCATTAAAATGATTTCCTGAGGGAGCAAAATAGCAGCTTACATTTTCTGTGAATGTCACAGGAAGTTTACTGGGTCTTATGTAAGTGTCCCAAGACAGACAGAACTCATACTCTCTTCGTTTAGGGGGACAGAGGGGTATTGGAGGGGCTGACACATCACCTAAAAGCAGATGCCTTTTTTGACACAGGTGGGGGACCCACAGTGCTTATTTAATGGGTGGAAGCAGGCACCTGAGACCTGAGGTTCCTTTTTACCTCCCCTGCCTCCCTACCTCAGGATCCACGTTGATAGACTCAAGGTTGGGGAACGATCTAAATTAGGAAAGGAACAAGTGGTGGTTTCTTTTCTCATTTCTCACAAATAGGGTGACATGAATGAATTACTCACCAGTGTGTTTGGACCTTACTGGGGCAGGGAGAAAAAAAAAAAGACTAAAAGGAAAGTTGCATGAAGGTTTCACACATCTCTTGTGTATTCTCCAAGAGTGCTTTACCTTAGTGAAAATTGCTTGAGGAGAACACACGTTTATCGAGCTGGGGCCTGTTAATTCCGGAAAAGAAAGGGGACCGAAGGGGAAGCATCTCTGCACAGAAGGCCGGAAGCTATGAGGATTTAGATGTTAGCAGATGTGCCAGAGAAAAGGAGGCAAACTCCCCTAGGAGGACAGGGAGGATTCTAACACAGACATTCCCACCAGTCTGGGTGAGCACAGGCTGCCTGCATGTGGGGGGCTTCCCAATGCGTTATGGAGTGGTCTGAATTGTGAACTTGGAATTTTGACGTGAAAGGATATAGATGGCTTTTAAGTTGAAACCAGACGAGCCTTAGAAACAAAATCAAAGGTTTTTATCCTTTCATAAGTTATGAGAACACTTCTTGTCTAGGTCACCAAGGTTTTTCTAG
Source organism: Rattus rattus (assembly GCF_011064425.1). Classification (NCBI taxonomy): domain Eukaryota; kingdom Metazoa; phylum Chordata; class Mammalia; order Rodentia; family Muridae; genus Rattus; species Rattus rattus. The sequence goes on from NC_046170.1 coordinate 3,360,394, forward strand.
GTTCTGCGTTCCTGAGCTGTCCTTTAGAGTCCAGGCTTGAAGGCAGGAGTCTGCTTTCCCCAGTGTGTCCGTCCTTCACTCACTTGCAGGACACTGGGGGGTGGGGGGGACTAGTCCTCTATCTTACCACCAAAGCACAAAGAGCACGAACAGATGCTAGAAATGAACCTGGCTTGTTGTGAGAACTCATGATCTTAAAGTTTTTGGTACCCAATTTGTGCTTGCACGGTTGAGTGGATTCCAAATGTTGAACCAGGATGGTCGGCCTGGTTCAGCCTACAGTGTCCTGTGGACGACGATGTAGGGGCTAACTGCAGTGTGTTAAGGGGAAATACGGTGAGACTCAGTTACAGTGTTTTAAGCCTATGAGGGCTATTCATTTGGGAATGTTTCCTGTAAACCGCTAACTTTAAATTCCCTAGAGGTGCTTGTAGCTATCCTTCAGCCCCTCGGTAGTTCTGAGCGTCAAACCTAGAGCCTCAAACACGCTAGGTAAGTGCTCTGTCTGCTACTAAAATACATCCCCAGCCCCTCCTTTTTGGGCGATGAGGTAGGGATGTGCTTCCGGACTATATAAGTCAGTCTTCAAAAGTAACACTTCTTCAGGGCGTCTCTGAAATTAACTCCATTAAACTTAAAATTTCTTGCTGTCATCCCCTTAAAAGTACATTGCTCACACAGATGGTCACCGTAGCATTCGACAGTGTGGTTGGCCTTAGATGCGCTCTGCACTTTTCACAGTGTTAAAGCACTAGCATCTGGGATCCTTGCAGCAGAATTAGAAGGTAACTGTATTTCCCTGAGGATCAAGCTCCTTGGCCCAGGTCTACCCATAGCAACTTAGGAAAGACATACAAGGCAAGAAGGAAGAGTCTTATGAGACTGGCCATTCCATCATACTGGCACCCAAAGGACACATTTCACCAAGATCTTTGTCCCGCTGGAGTCTTAAAAGCCCTGTTCAGTGTGTAGAATTAGACTTTGTTCAGAACCTGTAAAATTCTGCAAGTCGTCTCATTACCTGGAACCCTGGAGTCTGTTAGATTGCATCTGTGACCTTTTACTCGCAAGTATAGTGCACATGTAGGTAGTTTAAGGAGAATTGCTACTGTGGGCTAGGAAAAATGATCAACACAGAGTCTTATCCTTCTATTGGGGCTTTGTGGATTGATTCTCATAGGTGCAGTATAACCAAGGTGTAAGACATTGAAGGAAGGGAATACTTAAGGCTGTGGTCCTAAGGCATGAAGGGAGGCTTATGAATGGGAGGAGAGCCCATTGGTAGGGTTAGAGGAAGTAGCTGAGGCTTCTGTAAGGTCAGTGAGGTAGGTACAATGACAACTTGGGGGTGTGGCTTTGCTGCTGTAGTCTTGTGTGCTGGACAATATGGTTAACTGCTCATACAGATATTTCAGAAGACTTCTAATTCAGCAAGTAGTGATTTGATTGATTCTGAATTTTGTATGGCAGGTTCTTCATTTGGCTCATTGGTGATCAGGGGTAGCAGGCAGTCATTAACTCCTGCAAGCTGAGTACTACTGGGCAGGTGTGTGTTCAAAGGATGACTTTGAATTTTCTAGGTTAATGGGAATAAGGAAGACAGAGCAGCATGGAAACACCAATGTGCATTGCGTGTGGATAGCCAGTGGAATGGCAGCTAGAAAAGGAGAATTTCTAGGGGAGGAAAGCTTGGAATCAGAAAGTTACAGCCTTAATAGCACCCTTGATTAGCAAGTGTGCCTTAAGTCTCATGCTCTGAAATCAAAATGGGGCAAGAATGGTTATTCCAACAAAGGTAACTGATTACCCCATATTGCTATTTAAACATAGACCAATGTTTTGGTGTCCATGTTTTTCTCCATAGAGTAGTTTTCCTGTCCTTTCAAAAAACTACTAGCAATGCAGATAAAGAAAGGATTTCTTCTCAAGCCTAAGTCGGTCCTCTGTGTACGTGAATGACATCTGTGGTTTCATTGTGTGATTACACAGTAGTGGGGAGAAAGGCCCAGTTACTTGACACATAATACAGTACGGCAAGGGCAAAGCTGCCTTTTGTTAGAATACATTTTATTTTGTCAGCTTTCGCTCCTGACAGAGTTACGGTTGTGCTTCCCACCAGAACATGACTTCTGTGTTATAACCAATTCCATCCTTGTCCTAACTCCCTTTGCTGTTGGGAGAGTTTTATACTGAAAAGGGGAGTAATGCCTGCATGTGTCTGACTACCTCTGTGGTCGTAACTCTAGTTTTTTTTTTTCCTGGGTCTTGGTATCTGTCAGGGATTGGTTCTTGGGTCCTTCCCCTCTTAATCCACATTTCCACATATGTCCAAGCTCCTTTCATAAGATGGAATAGTGTTTGCATTGAACCTATATAAACCTGTAGATTATTTCTTATACCTGTCCCAATGTACGTGGTACAGCAATACTTAGAACGGTGTGTTGTTTATCTAATAAATGAGAGTCAGCAAAAAGAGTCTATATGTTTGGTGTAGATACGTTTTTATTTTATATTTTATTTAAATATTTAGTTTTACCTTATGTGTGTGAGTGTTTTGTCTGAAAGTAAAGTGCACTGTATGCCTGCATGTACCCCAGATGTCGGAAGAGGACCCTGGGTTCCCAGGAATCGGTGTTACAGGCAGTTGGAAACTGCCTATAGTGGGCGCTAGAAACTGGATTCAGGTCCTCTGCAAGAGCAGCGAGTGCTCTTAACTGCCACGACGATCATCTCTTCAGCCCTAGACTCAAATTCTAATGCTTCTCTCTGCTGCTGGCTGCCTACCTAAACCCCTTTAATCTGAGGGCTGATTGCATGTGGTCAGGAGGAAACTGGACAGCGTAGCTGTGCTATCTCGGGAGGGAGTTAGAGAGGGTGGAAAGTCAAAGTTGCAGTTATGATCTCCAGGTCCAAGTACATTTAGTACACACCCCCTCCCCCCTTGCGATCTCTCTCTCTCTCTCTCTCTCTCTCTCTCTCTCCCCCTCTCTCCCCCCCACCCCAGGATCAAGCATAATTAAATTTCCTTCCTTCCTTCCTTCCTTCCTTCCTTCCTTCCTTCCTTCCTTCCTTCCTTCCTTCCCTTACTTTTCATTTTGATCGAAGTTCTCCCTACCCCTATAACCAATCTGCCTTGGCACATCAAGTCTCATCAGGACAAGGCACATCCTCTCCCACCAAGGCCTGAGAAGGCTGCCCAACTAGGGGAAAGGGATCAAAGGCAGGCAAGAATCTTCAGTCTGAGACTCGGTCCCCGGTCCAGTTGTTGGGGGACCTACATGAAGACCAAGTGTGCATCTGCTGCATATGTGACTCTTCTACAAGACTCCCTGAGCTCTCCGTAATGTTTGGCTGCGGGTCTCTGCATCTGTTTCCATCAGCGGCTGGATGAAACTTTCAGATGACAGTTGTGCTAAGCTCTTGCCTGCGTGTTCCTTGCACCCCACAGGCATCCTCTCAAGGGAAGGTGATAGAGCTTAGGGAGACAGCGTGCAGCTCAACTCTTCTATATTTAACTTTTTTAAAGAGCAGGAGCCAAAATAGAGGTGTTAAAAGGCACCTACATGTATGTGCCTACATGTGTGTTTGTATTTACACCCTCCATGCCTATATAGAGTGGGGTCAGATTAAGTCAACTCAGGAGCTCTGTGTTCCTTGGATTCCAGGTACTATCTGTCAGTAAAGTATTGCTTATCTTTTTATCTTGTAATTTATTGTCTCCAGAGAGGGAGAGCGCTAACCTGAGCTAAATTGTGGTAAGGTTTAGACTGCCAGGTAGGGTTTTAGCTTTCTGTTCTGAAATGTGGAAAAACACCTGATCAGTCAAAAAAGATTTGCTTAAGAAGAACGCTAGCTAGCCTTTGCTCTTTCTTACAAACTCCATAAAAACCTCTCATACATGAGGCCATGAATATATGAAGAAGCCTGCTTGCTTCTTGTATATGGTGCCAACTGGTTGATCCTGGAGTGTTACACTGGTACTTAACTACTACTTGAGAGAGACCTTCTTTGTGATAAAAAGAAAACAAAGCAAAAACAATGTTGGCCATTTTAACTGTTTCAAAGTGAAGTAGATTAAAAACAAGAGTTGGCCCTTCTGGGATCTTCTGGGACCCTCAGAAGAAAGCCTTTCCATTTGGCCTTACAGGGGAGAGGTTGGATAAAGATGAGAGTGGAAGTCAAGTCAGGAAGAATATACCCCGACTTGTTTTGGAGTTGCTTCTGGACTCCCTGGGGGTAGAGTGCATGCTTATTGGAAAGGAGAAATCTCAAGTGTGAATCTGAGAGTTTGCGTTATTATTTTAATATTGAAGCTAAGTGGGGGAGCGTTATATTTGAGGAGAACTTGGCCTATAAAAAAAATCTTCTGTTAAAACCAAGTAGTTTAAGATAAGTAATTGTTTGAGCCATGAAAAGATTTTTATTTTACAAAAGCGATTTGTCGTGGGCCTCTGGTTCATGGCTGCTCCTTTATTGAATCTGAAATTATTTTATGAGTACAGTCCTGATGGACAGTTTTAGGAGACTCACTTGTTGTTAGGTGATGCAGAGACGTTTGAGCCATAAAATAGAATGTCTCATCCAATAGCCAACTAGGCTTACCGACCATGAAGCCCAGTATGGGATGTGTTACAGAAAGAAGGACACGGCTTATTTAAATGTTCGAGTTTACTAACTAGGGATATGGAGCAAGTCGCTTGGTTAGCTCACTGTTCCCAGGATTCTGATTTTCTCGTTATTCCAACTTTTATTCTCTCTCTCTCTCTCTCTCTCTCTCTCTCTCAAGTGTGTGCGTGCATGTGTGTGTATGCGTGTGTGCGTGTGTGTGCGCATATGCATGTGTGTCTGTGTTCGTGTGTGTGTGTGCACGCGTGTGCGTGTATGCATGTGTGTGTATGTGTGTGTGTATGTGTGTGTACGCATGTGTGTGTGCATGTATGTGTGTGTGCGTGTGTGTGTGTGCATGTGTGTATGTGTGTGTGTGTGCGTGTATGCGTGTGTGCGCGTGCTCATGTGCTGACAGTTCTTTCACTGCCCCAGTGCTATCAGGGATTTTGTGGTTGTGTGGTCTCCCCCTCCCCAAGTACCTTTCTCTCTTACCAAGTTCTCAGAAGAGTTTGTTCCAGGAATGGAGTGCAATGGAGGTGTTTACTCTGCAGAGGTAATGTTGGAGCTGTAGGTAATCACAGGCCAGGGTGGAATGAAAAGTGCAGTCTCACCCATAATTCGAGCCTCTCTTGTCACATTATGGGCTTTGCTTTGGACAGGCGGCAGACGCCGATGGAAATGGAGTCCTGACTGCTGGCGGAGCTCTGCTCTTAACAGGGTCCTTTTCTGTATTACCAAGGCCAATTGGGAAGAAAGGGCTTGGCTGATCCTTCCAGCTCTCCATGGTAGCACTAAAGTTTAGGGGGATTTTGCGGCGGCGGGCAGCACACGGCCTTGTGTGCATTTCTTCATGTTTTGTTGTTGTTTTTGTTTTGTTTTTTAAATCCGTGAAGGAATCTGGTCTTGAGTGCTATTCTGTCGTCAGAGAGATGGCTGACGGGAAGGCATCACTGCCCCCTCGCTGTAGTTTCCAGAACAGTTGTGCAGATCCTTAATAGGCCAACGCGTACGAGTTTGGCTGACAGATACAGGTTCTTTTCCGGGAGAGTTATTTATTGTTCTTTAGAGATGCAGGCAGAGGGATAAGGGGTGGATGGGGTAGACTGTTTTCTGTCCCTGGTGTGGTGACTGGAGCTTTGTAGCTCTGCATTCAAGTAAGTGTCAAAAGGAGTTGCTGCAAATGGTCCAGGAGATGGACGTGTGACCCTGAGTTCAGAGTTGGGGTAGAGTGGTCGTGGAGGGGGAATGTTCCCGCAGACCCAAGTGTGACTGGGATAAAGTCGGGCAGCTTGAGGCCACTTCACAGAGCTTTCATTTTCAATCCGTGACGGACATTTCAGGCGGACGTACTTGAGTTCTCTGAAGGCTTGGCTTGGTGCGCTTGACGTTGATGCCGTGGCGTGGGCCCTGTGCTCTTTCCTCGGAATGTATATACGTTTTAACTTATTTGGAGTGAGAAGAATGGGCATGCTTTTACGCCGCTTCACGTACAGATGCCAAGATGTGTTGAAAATGTCTTGAGAAGCATTTTCCGTACAAGCCTGAGGATGACCGAGGATGGTTGACATCTCTAGTGCTGATGACAGTGGCCGTGGCGTGACTGGATCAAGCCGACTTCTGGGATTGAAGGGGAAGAAATCTGCCTGAGTGGGAAAAGTTAGGGGAAGAGGCCTCTTCTGTAGATGTCTTCCTCTGCCTGTGTTGATTTGAGGTGTTTCACCTAGGCTCCGAAGGGCCCTGAGTTAGCATGGACAGCTCCTTGTGGTCAGAGTAGCTCTACTGGGACAACATTTAGTCTGAAGGAGGCAGCTGAGTTCCTAGAACAGCTCCTTCATCCATTCGGCCCGAAGGAGACGGTTGAACCCCCACACCAGCTCCTTTATCCCAGAACCTTGGTTCTTACACTCCTTATTCTAGGCTCTGTCCTCGGCTTCCTTCCGGTCTTTCCATGGACTTCAGTCTGTTTCATACCTTCCTTAGCGAGAGACAAGCCTTCATTAGAGCCACTTTCAGTGACTCTCTCTCCAGTTTCTCTGTAGTGTGGTAAGGTCACACCCATCTTAGAATTCGTGGGAACATCCCATACGTTCCTAGCACTTAGAGGTCCCTTGACAGAAGTATGTGGACTTAAACCTAGAGACGTCTGATCTTGTCCTTGAGATACTCATTTGGAGAGGTTGGGGAGAATGTGCTGAGTGGACACAATAGCAGATACAATCGAGTCACTAGGACTGAGCAGAAAGGCGGTGGGGTTGGTGGGGATGGTCCTGGTGAGTGTTAAGCTGAAGGCGCTAATGAGAACTGGAGACTGGGGCTTGCGTTAGCCTCTAAAACGCAGTGAAAGAGGCCATATTTAAGTCAGGCCCTCCCTTGAAATATTTAAGCCATGAGTGGAAGGATTTATGGGATGTCAGGCCAGGTCGGGTTGATAAGGCAAATACCTAATTTGGGTTGAGAAGAAACCATCGAGAGTCTGTTAGCAAAAGCTTTGCAGATGAAAGGAAGGCAGTAACTAATACACACTGCTTTGACCCAAACACCTCATCTTTAGACACCGGCACATTGGGAAACTCAGGTTCTGACACGTGAGCTTCGGGAGGACACACTCAAGCGTAATAGCATGCGCTGGCTAAAGGTCCCTGGCTGGCGTCGTTGCGGTAGGACAAAGGCCGGTAGACGCTTCTGTAGACTTTTCTCCAGTCTTAATCGTTGGCTCGACTTAAGCTTGACATGAATGCTGTAGATGCTTGACATTACTCTTCATACAGTCAGCCTACTTGGAGTAAAGTACACTTGTGACATAGCCACCATCTAAAAATACCACTTGGTCTTTGGGCTGTGCTGGGGACAGGGCTTTGGTGAGGTAGTCTCTCTGGAACCTCCCTTACTGGAGGTTCATTTAAATGGACCCAGAGTTATAGAACAACCAACCTTTCTGGCCTTTGGGTAGCACTCAATACGGAGGGTAATACAGACAATTCCGTCCTTCATGAGTGTCTCCAGTGGCAGCTACAGAAAGGTGAGAGCAGACTGCCCAGAGGCCTTCCTTCCGGCTGTGCTTCCCATTTGGAGCCTGGGCTGCGCTCTGCCCTCTACCCTCACGACTGCCTTGCTTCCCTGAAGCTTCTTCCTGCTGGATTGTGAGGACGTTTCTTTGCAAAATGGTGGAGTAAGCTATTACAGATAGTAGAGTTTCTACTCCCTCAAGGAGAGGTTTTATATCTCATCTTTGGGGAATGAGAGCTTTTACGGAGTGTTCCGTGGGTCTGCCCTCCCTCGCTCACTGGCAGTGATTGGAAACTGTCTACCTCTCTTATGGGGCACACAAAGCTTGTTCCGAACCTTCTGCCTCACGTTTGTTTCATCTCCTCTCCCCTCCCCGTTTTAGGAACCACCAGTGCCTAACGCTGTAGTTTTCTTACCTATTGGTTATTTCCCCCAAACCGAACAAGGTCTGTATTTACTTTCTTTTCTTGCTCAGCTCTTTCCTTCTTTTCTGCCTGTGACGGACATCTTTAGTTCCCATTTGAAGCTAGTTGAGGAAGTCCTTTCTCCTAGCTTTTCTGATCCTGGGTTCAGAATGACGTTGGTACTGCTATCCTGTTCCAGTCGGTCCGAAGTCCAGCCCTCTAAGCTATGACTTTTCTGTCCTCAGTACTCACTGTACTTGGGGGCTCAGTCCTATACTTGGAAGTACTCTTTGGCCAACAAATGGTGGTAATCTGTTGTAGATTTTGCATTTACTGGGCTGGTATAATGTAGTATTTTCCTATGAGACCTCGAGGGTCTCATTTTCCTGAAGGGGTAACCAGGATGGTGAGAATTTGCTCCTTGAAGCATTCTTATCTATGCTGACTGCATGCACGCCCCTTTGTCCCAGGTTTGAGACCTAGCCGAGGGGAGATAGGAATGGAGTCTTTGCCAGATTAGGAGAGCTGGGTCCTGGGGATCCGAACTCAGGTCCTCATGCTTATGTGGCAACACCTTTACTACCTGAGCCATCTCCCCACCCCCCTGCTTCATTCTGCTGTCCCCTTCTCTCTCAAGCTTTTGAATCTCTCCGGCTTGACTCTTGGATGCTGGTGAATGCTTTGACCCTGGCCTCTATTCAGATTTACCTCTTCCCACATCCCATTAATGAACCAGATGTGTGGAATGGCAGTTATAATTGATTGAGGAATTATGGAAGAGTGGCGGGGAGTGGCTGAGCAGGACTGGATTAATTACTACGGAAGCTCGGCAGCGGTGCCTAGAGTCTGCTTGGGTTATGTCGTGTTGCTTGTTAGGTTTTCCTGCGCTGGCCCTGCATGCTAGGTATGTTGCTGCTGGAGACAGGTTGTGCTTAGTAAATCACGGGCTTGTCGGAGTTCGTGTGATCTGGACACTCACATGACTTCATGCACTTACACTTGGTGTTTGTTCTCAGGGCCGGAACGCTTCTGCACAGGTGATCTGACTTAGTCCTTGCCCACAGATACTCCCTCTTGGTTTGCCTTTTGCTTTCCCCCACTTGTTTGAGTTTGCCTATAATTCCCGTTGAAACTTAGAGCTTTTTTTTGCATTCATTCCGTCTGTTAATTTCTGTATGATGTTGAAGAAAAAAAAAAAAACCCTCAAGAAGTACCAGCTGTTTTAGTTGTTATTTAGAATTCCATCGTCACCTCCACACACCTCTTCACATTAACCTTTTATGATGAGTGCACTTGGTTAGCTTGATGGGAAGATGGTCCTTGAGGGGTGGAGGAGAAAGAAGAGAGGGAGGAAGGCAGGCCACATGCTTTCTGTTTTCGGTCCTAGAAACTCTGCAAAGGTCCTGATGGTAAAAGCAAATGCTGGCACTTGGACTAACCCACCCATCATTCTATCAGTTAGTTTTCTGTTGCTGCAATTATACAGAACTTATACAGGATTTTATTGTAGTTTACAGTTTCAGAGGGCTGGCCGTCATCACGGTGAGGACCACATGGTATCCTGGCAGGGACAGAAAGCTGGATGGTCACATGTCCAGAAGTAGGAGGCTGGTGTGTGTGTGTGTGTGTGTGTGTGTGTGTGTGTGTGTGTGTGTGTGAGTGTGTGATTTGGGGCGGGAGTGGGAGAGTTGGGTGATAATGAAGGTCAGAGAACAGGAAGGGGGAGAAACTGTTAACCCTCAAAGCCTACTCTCAGTGGCTTCCTTCAGCAAGACTGCATTTCCTTAGAGGCTCTAAAACTTCTCCAAATAACATCACCGACTGCAAATAGGTGTTCAAATACATGAGCCTAGGGGGAGCATTTCCCATTCAAGTCACTACAGTCTTGCTCTTTTGTCTCATAGGAAATTTGGCTTCTGACAGGGAGGAGGGGGTTTGAGTTGCATAAGAAAAGATCCTGACTTGGCAGGTTGTGATCCACAGTCTGTAAAAGTATGGTGATTGACGACGGTAACAATGGTAGCCATGTACCAGATACATGCTTCTAGGTTGCGCCTTATCTGTGTGATATGTTTTGATACCCCCTGTATAACATTTTGAGTAGTTTTCTTTTACAGGTCAGGGAGCTGAGGTGAAGAGAAGTTGCTGTTTGCACAGGTGTCAAGCTAGAGGCTGGAACGTCCAGTTCTCCAATTTTTGGATTTCTTTTTAATTTTTAAAGATTCATTTATTGTTTTAACTTATATGTATACATACGTGCCTACATGAGTTTTTGTGTACCATGTGTGTGCAGGTACCCACAATGGCCATTGGATCCCCTGGAATTGGGGATATCCATGGTGATACTGGCAACTAGTCTGTAGGTATGGAGGTAGCTTATGGGAGATCACTCTTGAGTTCCTCAACTTCCTATGTCCCCAGTCCTGAAGTTGCTCATTCTGAGATGATCTCCTGCCCTGTCTGTGGTTCTCTCATTTTCCTTTCCAGAGTTATCTGTAGCATTTTGTAAAGAATACACCCACTAACATTACTCTGGTACATTGTTATGGCCATACAACTCTGAAAGACTCCTCCACACAAAGCAGCTATTTGATTGTCGAGAGGACCCTCTGGCAATTCGTAGGGTTGCCCCTTGTATGTTGTCTGATTAATTTCATGATGGACACTGGGCCTTGGATTCTTGTGCTAGGAAACCTTATGAAGTTCTTAGCTTTTACAAGGTAAATTACTCTTGGATCTCAGATTGCTAGATTCATTGAAAACTGTGTTGTGGAAGTTTTATTTGCGTTAATGCTTGTCATGTGAGTAAATTACATCCTTATAAACTATGTAGGGTTTGTTAAAACTCAACTTAAAAATAAGCAAGGTGGTGCATGCGTTTAAAACTTGTAGTAATAAAATCATATTGTGTTGACCGTCATTGTCCTTTACAATTCCCTCTATGGAATTGGAATGGATACATTTTAAGTCGTTTTCCCCCTTTGTATCCCCTTACGGGTTGGTCTGTAGAGTTTCTGGAACTTTTTTCTCCTTAAGCTTACACATTGTGTTTGTGGCTAAGTACTCTTGAAAGTGTATAGGGTTTGGAGAAAATGCAAACTTATTTTAAATTTTGTTGCAACAGCTGCCCCTGTAGCTATGCTGTGAGTGTGTGTAGCAGTTTCTCAGTGGCTATGTGGGGGCTCTCTTAGGACTACAAGATAGAAACTTAACTCACACTGATGTTGCCCAGTGTACTGGATAGTTTCCTGTCAACTTCACACAAGCTAAAGTCATCCGAGAGGAGTGAACCTTAATTAACAAAATGCCTCAGTAAGATTGGGTTGTAGGCAAGCCTGTAATGCATTTTTTTATATTAGCGATTGATGGAGGAGGGCTCAGTCCACTTTGGGTGGTTCTATCCCCTGGGCTCCTGGTTCTGAGTTCTATAATAAAGCAGACCGAGCAAGCCATGGGCAGCAAGCCAGGAAGCAGCATCCCTCCATGGCCTCTGCATCAGCTCCTGCCTTCAAGTTCCTACCCTATTTGAATTCCTGTCTTGACTTCCTTCAAATAGGAACAGTGATATGGAGATATAAACCAAATAAACCTTTTCCTTCCTGTGTTGCTTTGGACATGGTGTTTGATCACAGCCAAAGTAACCCTAATTAAGAACCCAGCATCCTGGGACTGGAGAGATGGCTCAGTGGTTAAGAGTTTCGACTGCTCTTCCAGAGGTCATGAGTTCAATTCCCAGCAACCACATGGTGGCTCACAGCCATCTGTAATGGGATCTGAAACCTTCTTTGGTGTCTGAAGACAGCTACAGTGTACTCACTCTACAGTGTACTCACATACGTAACATAAATAAAAATCTAAAAAAAAAAAAAAAAAAAAAAGAACCCAGCATCCATTATAATTCAGTTTTATCTGTTTTGTAACCGAAACTGTCAGGACTACACTCAGGTACTCAGTGTCCTTGGATGTCAGTTAAACCTTTCCTCTGCCTTTCAGTATGTTATCTTCATTCTCAGGAAAGCTCTTCATGTGTGGTAAGTGGGAGGGTCCCTGTAGCCTGTCTTTCATTTTACCCTACTTAGAATCTTTCCTCAGGGGAACATCTTTTCCCAGTCTGTCTGGTAAAGTGATAGCCATGTCCTGGTGGGAGATCCAACCTGACATCCCAGAAGGGGGTTGGGAGAGGCCTATTTGAATGGCTCCCCACAGTATTCTAGACACAGATTGACCAGGATATTTTGAAGTTGCTGGGTTTATTCTTTTGTGAGCACTTCCTCTACTGCCCCAGCCACCAGCTTCCCATTGGGATGTCCACTTAGTCAATGACAGGGTGGCATGGGAATTGCCTTCTCTTCCTGTGGTTTGTCATTTTAAGACCTTAGGCAAAATGGCGGAGTCCTCGGCAGTGCATTTTGTCATCCCCTCCTTCAACATTATTTTATTTATTAAACGTGTTAAAAAGGTAAGTTAAAGATTGTGGAAAGCATGTGGATCAGTTTGCCAGGGATGACAAAACAAACAGTGCTTCACAAGGATATATTCATAAGGGGGAAGATTTCAACGGCTGTTATAGAACGTGGCCATTATCCTTTCAATTCAAGCAGCAGCAGCAATTGCCCATAGTCAGCGGGACCCTCTCAGGACAGGGCCTGCGATTCTAGTCACTCCTTCCTGCCCACTCCCTCCCGAGCTTCATGTTGTGTTGGATGATGCTCTCGAGTACAGTAGAAGGTTGTCTGGGATGGGGAGTCTAGTGATGAGTCTTCCTGAGGTCATCACTAATATCACTAAGAGGTGGGACTTCTTTTGGTGGAACCGATATTTCGGAATTATCCATACTTCTGTAAACAACACCCACATTCCTTTACAGACATCTAATAAACTCGGTTTCGTTGCACAGATGTTAGATGGGATAATTTCTCTGGTCCGTTACTGGAACTGTGTTTGGGTGAGTAGACGTTGGTTCACGTCTCTCCAGGAAAAGTGCCAATGGCATAGGAGAAATTTATCGTCTAGCAGTTCTGAGGCCAAGGTGTGGAAGGAAGGACAGTGTCTTCCAAGGCCTGGCTCCTTTGTCAGTCTTACATGACCTTCATTCTTTGTTTCCAGGCCTCTAATCTGCCCGTCTTTTGTGGATGAAACCATACTGGATTGGGATAATGACTTTGTTTTACCTCTGTTGCCTTCATGAGACCCCCTCACCGTATATAGTCATATCCTGACTTGCTGTGGATCGTTACAGACCTCGATAGTTGAGCTTGGTAAGGAGCCATAATCCTGCTTATGCAAACTTTCAAACATAAGTTTATAGCAACTTCTTCTCTGTCAGTGTAAACAACCCAGTTCAGGGATGGTGTGTTTTGTAGGCCGCTGTTTGCGAATACTCTTTCCCTTGGAAGGAACAGAAAGGAGACAGGTACAGAGAGGTTTACTTTACATGCTCATGAGAGGCAGCCAGGGCTGCCTTGTTGGAATCACGGCATCGTCATCATTACAAAGAATATGCCAAGGGTCGAAGTTTTGTAAAATGGACTCCCAAGGTTAAGACACAGCTTTGCAGCAGTGAGGTGGCCTGCGCAGGTCAGAACTGCCCTCTGGACTCTTCGTTGGAGTAGTGGATTCTGTGGTCAAGAGGTCTGCTGGAGTTTCCGGTGTTAGAGCTGATGTGTACATGGGTGACACTCTTGCCATCCTGTTTCAGGATGTACAATTTACGGATTTAGGGCTTGCGAGTGAATTGACCAAGTCACAAAAGCACGGCTGTTGTGATGAAAGCTTTCCAGGTCTTCCCCGAGCTCATCATCTCTAACACTCTCTGTTTTGTCAAGACGGCGGGCGTCACTCTTGTTCTGTGCTAACTGTTGTTTTAATTGCTGTGCGCTCATTGTCTGGCCTGTCTGGGTTGGTGATGGAGAATCAGTTGAGGAGATGTGGTGGTAGGCTTCGTCTTGTCAGACTGTAGTTTTCCCTGTGTCAGTCCCCCATCCTTCATTTTAATTTTGCTCATCTGCCATCTAAAAAAAAAATTCTAAGCTTTATGCTTGAGAGAGATCATTGCTACAAGATGTAGTTAAAAATGCATTGATTGCTCCTAGCTTAGAAGCTGTCTCGGCGGAAAGCAATTCAGCCCCGGAGAGAACCAGATTGAGTATCTCTGTGTATGTGTCTGCGTATATGCGTGTAAGGCAGTTGTGTGTGTACATGCGCTTTGAGAATAATGTGCATGTGGAGGTCAGGGCTTGATATCTGGTATTGTTTTCTATTGTTCTCCATCTTCTATAGAGAGGCAGAATCACTTAGTTGAACACAAAGCTCATGGTCTGGCTAATCAGCTTGCTCTGGGGATCCCCTGTCTTCACAGTTGGGTCACCACACCCTCTCTGCACTTGGCTCGGAGCTCTGATCCTCATGCTTGTGAGGTAAAGGCTTAGTTCACGCGCACTCCCTTTTTGTCCTCGTACCAGCTGTTTGGTCGGGGCTCACATTGATAACCCCACCTTAATTTGATCTCTTCTATAAAGACTTTCTGTGGTCTTGGGGATTAGGACTCAAGCATATTTTTGGAGGCAGGAAGTGGGACACACTGAAATCTGTAATTCTTTGAGTTTCATATCCTCGGATTTGTGAAACATTGACCATCTTTCTTTCCCTTTAGCTCAGGGAACGAGCACAGTCTTATGAGAAGGCATTCTAGAACACAGATGGTTCACCTGGGGGATGATGCGGAAATAGTGCGCCTTCCTGGAAACCGTACTTTCCGGGCTTTGAACTGTGACCTCTTCCTGGATGATATGGAGTAGGGTCTCCTCAGGATCATGGAGAACAAGAAGGGACTGTAGCCGCCTGTCACCCACTCTACCAGGGTGGTGAAGAACCTGTGCTCTGCGATGTGGAGTGTTGCTGAGGTAATCGGGTATGATAGGCTGAGTAGATGGCATGTGTCATTTCCATTTTACAGTAGATTCATTGGGACATGAGCCTAATATAGGTAAAGGGACATTTGCACGTATCCCCAGGGAGATGGTAGAGTGCCACATGTCACCTCTGATATCAAAGCGGGAGCTGGGTCTCACCCATGAAAGGTTCTGAGTTTTTTCAATTAAACATTTTTTGAAAAGTAAAGTATGAGTTTTGGCCCATTGCATGGTAGGTAGGCACTCAGAGAATGCTCATCCTAGTCTGAGAGGGGCACATCACTGGGGTGGGGACTGCACCCCATAGACTTAAGGATGTCTGGCTACCGGCTTTGTCTGAATCGTCTGGGCGCTGCCTGCTGTTCTCTGCGTAAGTTTGGTGTGGGTCCTGAGGTAGACATGCTAGTCCTTGAGGTTTCCGAGGGCTTGTGTTGTGCTTTTATTACTTTATTTTTGTGAGTTAGATTTTGGTATCCAAAACAGCTTCATTGACGGTAGAAGCTAAGAATGTTTCTTTTCTTTCTTTCTTTTTTTTTTTTTTTTTTTGCCTCTTCTAATTGCTCGCAAGGACGAGGGGCAAAAGCTACAAATAAACTACACATAACACTGGAGATCTCCACACTGACCCTGCAAGGAGCCCAGGCTTTGGCTTCTTTTATTGTAATACAAATCGCTGTGGAGTGGATGGACATCTTGACTTTCTTTTGTTTGTTTTGTAGCTGTTTTTTGAAACAGTGTCTTGCTATGTAGCCCAGGCTGGCTACATCAGCGAGCTAGCTTGCTTGCTTGCTTGCTTGCTTGCTTGCTTCCTTCCTTCCTTCCTTCCTTCCTTCCTTCCTTCCTTCTTTCTTTCTTTCTTTCTTTCTTTCTTTCTTTCTTTCTTTCTTTCTTTCTACATCATCTAGCTTCTTTCTTTCCTCCTCCTTCCTTCCTTCCTTCCCTCCTTCCTTCCTTCCTTCTTTCTTTTTAAAGAATTTTTACATAACTTTTGTTGGTGCGTAGTCATTATACATCTTGACCTTGATAAAGGCATCTTTAAACAGAAATATTGTGCACTTCAACCATATTTACCCTGATTCCCACTTCCCCCTCCACTGTCCTTCTGTCCCATGTTGATCCCCAAGACAATATCACTTCTGCTGTCAGCTCATACTACAAATGATTTTATGTATCTTTGTAAAATACAACATCCACAAACGAGAGAAAATGAGGGTTGGTTTGCTTAATATGGTGACTTCTAGTCTTTACTATGATTTCCTTCTTCCCTCTTCCCTATGACTGAATAAATTCCAATGCATATGTATGCCATAGTTTCTCTTAATTTCTTTTTTAAAAGATACTTAAACTACTGTGGAGCTCCTCCTGTTCCTCTTGTTCCTCCTTTCTTTCTAAATCATTGTTTTTGTTGTTTTGTTGTTTTTTGATTGTGTGTGTGTGTGTGTGTGTGTGTGTGTGTGTGTGTGTGTGTGTGTGCGCGCGCGCGCGCGTGTGTAGCCTTGGCTGTCCTGAAACTCTCTCTGTAGACCAGGCTGGCCTCAGACTCTGAGAGTTGCTTGCCTCTGCCTCCTGAGTACTGGGATTAAAGGCCTTTGCCATTGCCTGGCTGCAAATCTCACTTCTTTGTAAAAATAGATTTGGGCTTACTTCTCATCACTGGGATTTCTGAGGGACACTAGTGATTAGTGTAGCTTTGCCTAGATGTATTTCTCCTTGCACTCACTCAGTGACCTGTAATTGTAGACCATCTGCAGTGCGCCAGCACTGTCTGTCCAGTCCCCTGGGGCGAGGAGGGTAATAAGACAGTTTCTGCATGGAGCACTCACTCAGGGAGGCTTGGCTCATCATGAGCAGGTTAGGCCACTCCTTACTCGTTCGCTTCTAGGCAAGGGCACTTCTTTTGTCACTCACCACATACAGTTCTGGGCTAAAAGCTGCTATATATCTAACTCCACTTGGTATTTATTGGGCTGTTATACCAAATTTTGCAAAGCCAGAGGCATTGCTTGGCTAGACAGAATCTTTATTCCTCTCCCAAGGGGCTGCTCAACGAGCTTTGATGATCCGTAAAACCCAGCTCCGTTTCTAACTCGGGAGAGCTTGTAACTGTTTTCTTTCCTTTTCTGAATCTGAGTCCTTTATGGAGTATTTTGATAGTTGGGCAACTATCAGACTGGCAGGTTTTATGCCGTTGCCTCTCAGAGAGATGATGAAGTTTCTAGGATCAATTTTGTTATATGGCGGCCTCACAAGGCACCACACTTTCGAAGCGTTACGTTGGGAGAAGTGTTCTTTTCATGGGGAGATTTAGATGCGGTAATTGAAACGGGGATGCCTGAAAGGACTATTGATGCCTCTACTCTGCATGGAGTGGTCGGCAGCCATCTTGCAGAAGAGCTAAGGGGATTTGCTGTTTTTATTGTTCACTTCTGATGGGGAAGAGTCTAATGGCCTGCCGCCGTGTGATCTAGCCCAGCATTCCCTGCCCTTAAGCACTCATCCCTCTATTAACTTCCCGATAGATAATATGGAAAAGGATGTGACTAGATTTACAATGAGATGTGCTGGAAAATATTACCTCCCAGAAGGAGAGGACACAGGGGAAGTTCCTACTGAGGTAAGGGAAGGAGCTGGTGTCCCAAGTCTTGGGCCATTGCATGATCGTCTCTTCCAATGCATTCTCCTGTAGGGAGAAAGAAAGAAGTAGAAATGTTGTTATCACAGTGCTTTATACTTCCCCTCTGTCTTATCAAAAGGCAGAACTTCTAGGTCTTTAAAAAAAAAAAAGCCTTGGGCATCAGCTGGATTGTTGTGTAGATGAGGACACTTAGGTCCAGAAAAATCAAAGGACTTGTCCAAGTTCACACCAACCGAGTAGTAAAACCCCTTCTCTGGAGTTACAGCTGCCGACTCCCTCCAGCCCAGCCTGCCTTCATCGTGATTCCGTGACTCTTTGAAGCAAGACTTCTATTTTCTCACATGCTGTCCCCCAAAGAAACTACAGAGCCCTCCTACAGGGTACCTTTGAGTGGCTACAGCTGTGCTCATATCAATGCAGGAAGGAATGACTGGACCAGGTCTTGTTGCCATGGTTATTGAGTGTTTCTTTTAAAGATAAAAACAAAAACAAAAAACAACCCAAAACAACAAAACAACCCCCCCTCCAGCTATCCTCGGAAAATCATGAAGCAAATTATGCCCTTGCCACCCAGCAGTACAGAGACACAGCAGCTCTTCATGGTACAGAGTAATGGATGCACTGTTAATACAACGAGAGAGGACTGAAAGCCGGGAGGAAAGCAGCCCAGCAATCCTCCAGGGGTAATGGGTGTCTACGACAGGTCTCTGTGATTTATTGTTCTTAATGTCCTTATTTATATTTGTCCCCTTCCACTGGGAGCTTTGTCACCAAAGAGATTTGATAATGGCCTGTTTGCAGTCACTTAGGCTCCATAATAGAGAGCCGCTGTTCAGCTGTCTGTGCATTCGTTGACATTCTCCTGGGATTTCACCTTCACTGGCAAAGATCAGAGGGAAGCAGATAAGGTCCTCTCTGCCTCCCTCCACGTTCATCCCGTCTCCCTGTCCTGACTTCTGCTCACTGTGGCTTCTCCCGCCCAGCCTGCCTATCTCTGTTCCCTTGTGCTGCTTTGGGAAAGGGTTTCAGTTTGTGGACATAACGGTTCTGAAATGGACTGTGTAAGGGCAGGGTGTACTCACTAGGCTGAATCCATTCCAATGGCTGAGGCTTTCCTTATGGCTACGGCATAGAAGCCCCTATCCCGCCTGTCATAACAGGTCTGTGGGACTTCAGCTCCTCTATCATCAGTGAGAGGTAGGTTGGTTGTTTTTTCTTTGTTTTGGTTTTTTGTTTGTTCATTTGGTTGGTTGGTTTTGGTTTCTCTGTGTAGCCCTGGCTGTCCTGGACCTCAGGCCAGACTGGTGTTGAACTAGCAAAGACCCACTTGTGTGCTCCAACTTATGGTGGCCTTCCCAGGAGAATGGGCTTGATTTAAAGGCTGCCACATGCTCACATCCTGGTAGCAGCTGCTTTGCCAGTGCGGGCGTGTACAGTGTGAGCATGTACAGTGTGAGCATGTACAGTGCGAGCGTGTACAGTGTGAGCATGTACAGTGCGAGCGTGTACAGTCAGGTTTTCTTTGCTCTTCTTCCTGGGCTTTTTGGGAAGGGAGGTTGGGTCCTTTAGGAGTCAGGGGTTGGGGGGCTGCCTCGAACCTGTTCAGGTTCTGATAGAGACTCAGGGTGGTGGCTAGGAAGGTGAAGCTCCAACCCCAGATTTCTTCTCCTTCTGGCTGGTTTATCTTCGGCACTGGCTGGCAGGAAGGCACTTCGCCTCTGCTGCTTCTCACAGTTAAGCCCCACGGCCTAACCGAGACAATATTTCAAACAGTGCAATGGAACTAGATTGTACTATCAGGAGATGGAGACCCCTGGGGCCTCCTAGATAAATCCCACCTGTGCAAAAGATACTCGACCCGTTCATAACCAATAGTCAGTGGCAGAGGATTCTATTCCAGTATCGTGTGATGCCGCGACTGCCACGACGAAGTTGCCTTACATTGGAGCGCACACAACAATTAACTTTGACTGGTTCGGAGATTGAAGACAACCCCAGGTGTCAACCAGCAAGCAGGCGTATGTACCTACCTTGTACCCGAGGAAGTGAACAGACATTGCAGATGAGCTAAGGGGTAGATTTTCCCTAGAGGCTCTATGCACAAGGACCACTTACTGTGGCATTGCAGGTCGATGCACCAAGGACCTGTTATGCAATGGCCGGATTCACGCCAGAGCTGCAGAAGCTGAGATCCCATGTGTCCGTTGCTCTGAGCTGCAGGTTGGCGATGCTTGTTATGCAGCCATAGCCCACTGATACAGGATCTGAACTCACGCCAGTCACCTCAGGGCTGCATCTTCTTTTGTTCAAATGCTGGCAAAGAGGAAGAGTGTGGCTTTTCAGCTTTTCCATTTTCTACTTAAATTTCGATACATCCATGGTTAGGGTGAATTTGACCTCCTAGTCCCTTCCTGTTCTCTTCTCCTTTCTGACTTGTGTTCCCTACCCAGAGACTCCAGGGCTGGGTTTTACCTGCTTTCTTCTGGTAGGTAAACATGCTTCCCCATCCTTTTTCTGTTCATTCTTTGCTGGTAGGGGCATGACTCTGTATCTTGGCTTTCTATAATAATACAACACAGAATAAGGGGCGGTCGTATTTGCTGGAGTGACCTTAATTTCAAACATTCTGTTCTATTTGCTTGTTCCTATAAACTGCCAAGGTGTCCTGCAAATTCTAACTCAGTGTGTAAGCTCTCACTGGACTGATTCCCAGGCAGTGAATGTGAAGTGGAAACTTCTGGATCTTTGGAAAGTTAGTTATATCAAATGATGGTTTGCCGGCACAAACAGGTGAAAGGATGTCTTGCTAACGTAAACGAGCGAAAGACTGTTTTCCTGAAGCAGACACAGGTATAAGGATGTTTGGATATAGCAGACACGTGAAAGAACTCTTGATGAAGGAGTGTAAATATGGCCCCACAGGCAGTGGGAGAGGAGCACTGAGCTTTGGTTTGGTTTGCCGTGCCTTGCTACTCCTCACTAACGACGCTTGTATTGGTTCATCGTACACAGCGCTGTTGAGCTCAACTTATAATACTGCCGTTGAAAGAAACTCACCAAAGAACTGCTCCTGAGTTCTGGCCCCTTCAGTGGCTTTACCTCAGTTCGGTTGAGGCAAGCCTAGCGGTTTCTTCAGGAGTGAACTACAGCTGCCTGGTGTCTGCTTGCTGAAAGGACTGGACTGTAGCTGCCGGTTCGTGCCTGGTGTCCGCCTGTCTAGAGGACTGCTCTGCAGCTGCCGAGTCGTATTTGGTGTTTGCTCCTTGACTGAGCTGCTGCCCAAGAAGATCGAGCTTGCCCCCTCCCCCCACAAAGAACTATTGTTGAACAGTTCCCCCCCCCCAATCCTAATAACTTTTCTTTTCCACTACCTCTGCTGGGTGATGGGCTAGAGGAGAGGTTAAACCCTTATTAAAAGTAGGTTGCAGGAGTTGGGGATTTAGCTCAGTGGTAGAACGATTGCCTAGCAAGGGCAAGGCCCTGGGTTCGGTCCTTAGCTCTGGGAAAGAAAAACAAAAAACAAAAAACAAAAAAACAAAAGACAACAAAAGTAGGTTGCAAACAACTTACGCCTACAGAATTAAAAACAGCTGTTATTATTTTTTGGCGCTCCTGCAATATGTCAACCTCTTGATTAATGGTTTTCATTGTGTCCTCCCCGCAGACTGATGAATGGGTGTCAAAGCCCCTGATGTACAGAAGAGCACACTGAGGCTTGCGGCCTTGTCACACAGCGTATAGGTGTGGCCAGGAGAGGGACTCCTGGCAAGTTCTCGCTTTTCCTAGGTTCATTGCCTCCAAAGGGAGGAAGATATTTCTCCCATGTCCTCTGGCTCAGCTGTACATGGAAGGGAGAGCTGCCGTTGGTGGAAGCGGCTATGGGTTTCTAAGAATTCATTCCGGATGGACCAAAGTAGAACCACATGGGCTGTAGAAATCTGGCCGTGAAATAATGCAGAGGGACCAGGCGATCAGGCTCATAGGCTCTGGGTGGAGCGGGCTACCTTGGTGCTGAGTTTTAAAGACTACAGTGGCTCTTGCCCTGGTAGACTCGGAAAGTCAGGAAGCTTAAATGGCTTCTGATGCTTGTGCACTGTCTCCAAGCCGAGGGTCATGTGCATCTTAGCCTCTGGGGTCCCACATACTCTAGGTGGTGGAGGTAGCTTGCACTGCGAAGGACTTGTGTATACGGGAGGGTAAGGATAAAACAAATAAGCTAGAGCTTTGCATGTGAGTGTGGTCTGACAGTCACCATCCCCCACCCCATGTAGAGGCAGATGGTTCTTAGATCCTTATACTGACATGGGCCAGGCCCGCAGGAGAGGGTCCAGGAGTTGGATCTGTGGACAGAAATGGCAGGCTCTTATCTTTCCTATGTAGTTAGTGGACCCCCGAGTCTTCACTGCATTCTCCCGGCTTCCTTCTCAGAGCAGCTGGGGTCCAGCAGGCCTTCGAGAGCTTTTATTGCATGCACAGGCTGCCTTTAGCCGTTGCTTAGATCTACGGTTCATCCGGGGCCCTTGGCTTTCCCGAGAAGGCAACAAACTACAGATGCCTCAACGGGAGGGGCATCATGTTTGAGTTTGGTGGAGAGAATGGTGTGATGCTTCATTGCTCTGTACAAATTAAATTAGTGACCCACTTAAGCATTCTTTGAAAGTGGAAATGCAGATAACCTAAGGTGCCTTAGGCTGTGAAACCTTTGGCAATTATCACCCTGTTTAAAAGTCTGCCTCTGTTAACTGCGCTCCTGCCTCCTTTAGCCTGCAACATATATATACATACATGCATACATACATATATACATACATACATACGTGTGTGTGTGCGTGCACGTGTGTGTATTTTTTCTTTTCTCCTGTTCATGACGTCACTGTTAATGTGCTGTGTTGTTCCTATGAATGTAAGCTGATGACGGCAGGCTTTTGTTTCCCTTTGTCTCGTGTGTCAGTACATATTTGAGGAGTGGATGGATAAATGGCGGCGTGTCGATGGTGTCAGCAGGATCCAAAGTAGGAAATGGAGTAAGCTAAGATTCAACTGGGGTTGAGTTCCGGAAAGAGCTACAAGCATTCCTGGGGTTTGCCGTACAGGATAATTTGATTTTACTACCCTTTTGGAGCAGGTGTCTTCATATCTAATTAAAATGCATTCTTTTCTCCCTTTTTTTTTTTCTTCTCCTTTTAGCCTTTACCTTGTAATGGGAAACGATGCTTCCGTAGAGTTTAGTCTTTTATGTGTTCTAAACTGAGCCCTTTTTCCCCCTGCTGTGGCTTTAATAATGCATCATCTCGTAAGTTCATGGACTTTAATGTGCTGCTGCTGACACCTCTAGTCCCAGCTAGGTAGTTAAAGGAAAATAAACCACCTTAGGCTGGATGCATATTCACCTCTTTACTTCCCCCCCTTTGATCCCTTTCCTTGCCCTCTCCATCTTATGCAAATCACTGTTCCCTTTTTCTTGTTTTGGTGGGAGAGTTGGTGGTCTGCAGGTAAGGAGCTCCTGGCATGAATGGGACTGTTGATTTATTTCATAGTCAGAGATCCATGAAAAAAATAGCAGTATGAGAGTACAAGGTTTTGAATAGCCTCCTCTCCAGTTAAAGTACAGTGGAGCCCAGGGACGCTGCAAACTAATATTTAACGAGAGCGCTTCTGGCGGACCGCACTTAGGATTCCGTGGCTGCTGGTGGAACTGGCATGTATTCCGACATGGCTCTGAAGAGTACTCAGTCTTCGTTCTTTCCTCCGTTTGTTCATTTATTCAGGACTTAACGATCATTTCGTATGTATGAGATGCCTAGGAGGTGCCTGGCGTAAGCCATTTGCATAAATGGCCTCAGTCCTTCATGCTTTTCTATTTCTGTCCAGGTTCCTTTGTCTTTTGACTTTCGCCTTTGACCCACAGGGTGAAGTGGAGGCAGTAGTTCTAGTTCTGGGTTTGTACAGCTTAGGCCACACCAGTGAACAGTCAGGTCCTGCCCATCAGCTGAGTTCCAACCATCAGATACACGAGCGAAGAGAGGCTTGGTGCCCAATGACATCATTTTAAGGCTGCGGTTGGCACAGTGGCCATTGACGTGATAAACAGGATGTGAAAACGGACCATGCTCGGAACCAGTCTTGGAGTTTGATGATGGTGATGGAGGGTCAGGATGACATCATTGTGTGCTGTGGAGAAGGTGCTGAGTACCCTGTATGTGGACTCAGTAAAGACAGTTGCTGGTGGATGATCAGAGAAGAGTTCATGGCAGAGATGGATTTAGGAGAAGCTGTGCTGTAGATAAGAATTCCCAGGTAAAGGGAATATAACATTTTAAAGTAGGGTTTTTTGTTTTTTTTTTAATCAAAGCCAGAGCATCAATGCCAATTCCCATTAAGTATCTAATGACGTTGCTTTCACTGGACCAAAGGAAATTTCTCAAGTTAAAGCCGGTGCCAGAGAGCACCCTCTGATAATCAGCTTCTCACAAAGAACCCAATGTATATTTTGTCAAATATACAAAAGGTCGTCTTGAGTTTCTACAATTTCTGCCTCAGCCTTGTAGGTAGCTTGGATCCTGGCACCATTTGGTCCTGGCCATTAATTTTTTAATTTTTTGTTTTTAATCCTCATATAAAACAGAGGAACCAAACATAATGTCAGCGTTCATTTTGCAGCTGGAAAACCAGGACAGGTTAGGGAGAGGCAGGATTTGGATTCCAGAACCGTGTGATTGACCCGTAAGCTGTGCTAAGCCTGTGTGTAGAACCTTGCAGGGACACATGGGTGGTTGATTGCCCGGAGCTGACTGCTGTCTCCGTTCTCGCTCTGTCCTGGGACGCCATGAGTTCAGGTGGGCTTGACAGAGCTCTCGCTTGGTGTCCACTCCTGGGTCCTCCCTGTATGGGGCTGGTTGTATGTGTTTGCATTTGTGTTTCCCATCCTTCTCTACTGAAGTGGCCCAGAGTGCAGGGGCAGGGGCTCTTCAGATTTCTTCGAACCACACTGCATTTCCTGGGTCAAAGCTTTGTGCTTTTCATCCATGAAGCATTCAGGAAACAGCAAATAAATGAATCTGCCTCCCCACCTCAATGCCATCACCTTTTGCGGTCCTCGTCCAAAGCCCTTACCTGCTTTGTTGCAAACATGACGAAGTCTGGATACAGCTTGTAGTTGACGTGCAGCTTGCATGGGCCTGTAGCAATGATGCAAAATAAATAAATAAATAAATAAAAGCCAAACTGAGTCCGAAGAGATTGCTCAGGAGGTAAGGGTACTTGGAGACCTGACTTGAAACCCCTAGCTTCCACATAAAAAGATGGTCCTGACTACTGCACCTACTACCCCTGTATTGAGGGCTCTAGGCAAGCGAATCCCCAGAGCTCACTGCTCAAAGCCTACTGAAAACGGTGAGCTTCCAGTCAGCAAGGGTCCATTTTCAAGACAGTAAGGTACAGAGTGATAGAGGAAGACGTCAAACTCCTTTCCCTGGCCACTGCATGCGAGCATTTAGGAGTGTGTAATTGCACACAGCACATCCTGCATACCGTACCGCTACGCCTACCGCCCTGCATAGCACACACTACCACATTTAGGTCTCCCTTCCTCCTTGCCCCTGAGTACTGTAAGATCCCTGCACAAGGCACATCCAGGCCTTGGCTCTTCTATTCCTTGCCCTCCTTTAGTGGTCTGATTGTTAGTGAACTGAATGAGGGCCCCTCTGAGAAGCCCGATTTACCCACTGTTGGAGCTCTAGAGGGCAAGAAAAGAAGGACAGGGGTTATTTAAGGACACGGCCATGGGTGGCTTTCCAGCACAAGTTATTCCAGCTCCTTAATCTCAGACTTATGAATGAGCGGACTGCGGAGGACGCACCTCCTTTTCCTTCAGTGAAAAAAAGATGTCACTAGTGGAGCTGAGGAATGCTGTCAGCGCACAAAAGTCTGCCTAGCCCAGGAGGGAGCTGGATTCCTGGACCTTTGCCACAGAAAACCGTCAAGACAGCTGCACTTGCCAGAGCAACAATAAAACCGAAGACAATACGGCTGAATGCGAACACTTTCCATTTATATTGAACGAGGGGGCTGGGGAGCAGCTCCTGTAATTAAAAGGAGAGCGAGCGGTGGGGCTTCTGAAGGGAGTGTGTGAGAGTCTGTGAAGCAGGTGTCACCTGTTGATTATCATGGCTCCCCACATACATTCTCTGTGTGACTTTAGCTTGGGAGTCTCTCTGTCTCTGTCCCCTGCAGATAGAGAGGGCAGGGACAGACCAAAGACGTCTTTTCATTGAAGTCTGGTTTGGTGAGCCAGTGAATCTCGCTGGAGTTGGGGCTACCTACCCTCAGGCAGCTATACCGTGAACAAAAACATCTCTTTCAATAATTGCTAGTGGCTTGTAGATCCACTGGGAGGGAAGAGGCCTTGTGTGCCTTGTAAGGATTCTTCTCTGTATTCTGTAAGGTAAAGCTCTCAGACCAACTTCATGAGGGTCTGATTGCGGGAAACCACAGCTGTAGAGATTTAAACAAGGCAACCACAACAGGGTTTTCCATGGGGAACTGAGGTGGGGTCTTGGATGAAGCTCTGACTTAAGGACCAGGCAGACATAGTCAGGCACTTGATGTGACTTTGGGAGCAACCTTCCTATCTGTAAAGTCGGCCATGTTATTTTAGATTCTTGGGAGTATTGTGTGAGGATGCATTCGTAGATTTCTTTCATAGGTATTTAGGACTCTGTCACGACCGTCTGTGACACATTACTTGTGATCACCACCTTGGAGACACCCACCATGCACACATTATTTCTTAGATGGGAAGAGAGATGGAGATCGTAAAAGCCACAGGGAGGGATATTTTAAGCTGTTGAATATTTCAAGTCCGCTTTCCTCTGTGGGTTTCCACACGTGCTCTTGGACTTTCAGGTTAATTTTTGTTTCCATTTGATTTTTTTAAAATTTGGCGTTTGGATCTTATCTAAAATTAATGCAGTTTCTGAGTCATTCATATGAATGCTTACACGGGGTATGCCCGTGAGTCATTGCTTCCCTACCCAATGGTCCCTCTTGGACTGAAGGAGATTCGTGATGGGCGGCAGAGGCGACTGTCGGTAGCAAGTGTCCTCGGGTGGCTTTACACTGTGTCTACTGATCGGATGTCCTTAGTACCCAGGTTGAAGACTCAGTACAGAAGAACCTGCTTTGCTTTAACAACTCAATCAGACTCCCTCTGGGAGGTGGGGCAGCTTTGGGAGGAATAGAACCAGCGTCGGCCTCTGAAACAGCCCAGGTGCTGTTGATTCACTGATGGCCCGGGCTGTTTCTCCATTCACAGATGCTGCCCCCTCTCAGTGTCTATTTTTGTAGAAGGAACAGGGGAGCTCTGTGTGGCTTATTAATCTGTGGATTTATTTATTACCTTGAATTAGTTTTTCGGCTAGCATAGGAGGAAAAGTTCTGATAATTCTTAACATTTATATCTTTCTTATTGCCTTTCCCATCCTCCATCTCTGTGGGGCATTGGAAAGAAGATACTCAGTTCTCAAGAGTGAGCTTGCAACTCAGGGCCAGGCTTCCAGGTTGTCAGGAGACCAGAGCTGTAGCACAGTTCAAGGGAACTACAAGCTGTGCCTGTGTGCTGACCTTAGGCAGCTGAGCTCTTTTACCAACTTCCTCATCCTTCCGGAGGACCTTATTTGCTCTTTTCTTTTGTCATAGGCAGCCCCTTGCCTACATAGTCTTTCCCAGGTTGCAAAGCATGTCTGCAAACCTGGTGTGTCTCTGTTAATGTTATAAGGGCTATGTGGTCCCTGTGATGCCTCTGTGACACAAACATCTCTATTTTACAAATGAGGTTTACCAGGATGGATGCGAACTGAGGGCTTTGGAGCCTTCCTTTGTCATGAAGTCTGAGAGCCTGGAGTTTCTACCACCCCCACCATTACACACACAGGGTCAGCTAGGATACTGGCTTGAAATAAAGAGACTCAGTAGTAATCAAGTTAGATTTTCAGCAGAATGATGCTACCAGTTCTCTGAAACCAATAGTGGCTGAAGAAAACCCTTTGAGCTAGTCAACTCTGGGTTTGAAAGCATGTGTGGCTTGCTTCCTGGGACTTGAGTATAATCTCAGCCTTAGTTTCTCTCTGGAAAAAAGTGGGAAGCCATTTTTAAATCAGACCATTAGAATAATCTGAGCTGTAAGTTCAACAATTGCTCTGGGGTCCTTTCCTGCTTTCTTTGTAGAAGAGGAGAAAGTCACGTGTTATCATCTCTCTGTCTTCCCTTTCCTCTTTACCTTTATATGTATGGACTGAGGACAAGAAGTATGGCTGAAAGTTCACACTCTCCCCAGGAGCTCTCAAGAGTTCACCACAGATTGATGCAGTCTATGCATCCTTTTGCTTCTGCACAGTATTTATTAGGATATCCAAGCAATGAAGCGTAGCTTCAGATCTCCAACTCCAGAGTCATGAAGACCCTGTGAGGAGTGGTTGGAAGAAAGGACGGTGCTTAAACCGCCACTCGGTCACTTTGGAGTCTAGTTTCCTGGTTGTAAGATTGGGAGTATTGTCAGCCCGGTCACTGAGAGTGTTTTGTACATAAGGAGTGGGTATTTGTGGGAAAGGGCTCAGCAGAGATGAGAACTATTTCCACTCTAAGTGACCCCTTAGGAAGGGAATTATATACCTCAATGGTGGAGAGAGTGATTGTTGTTACACGTGCAAGGCCCTGGGTTTGATCCCTCACTCTGCCGAAAGCAGCAACAACAAGAACAAAACCCAAACCACACCTGCGAGTTCAGGCCTCGCACATCAGAGCTCTCATTTGTGCTCTTCCAAATGTGTTTCCTATGCTTTTAGTTTTTGAAAACAATGTTTTTCCCCTGCAGAAAGCCTTACAATCAGTGTATTATTGGTGCCACGAAGGCTCAGGTGACACTGCCTTTGTGCTTGGCAGGGATCTTGGGCTTCAGAGAATGGGGAGAGGGCAGTTTGAGCACTCAGAAACCTCCAGTTGCCTGCCATTGTTCTAGGAAGGCTGACTTTAGTCAGTGACTGTGCCAGGAAGACAGGATCCGCACAAGGTGTGGACCTCCCTTCTTGGGCCAGCAGATGAAAGGCCGTGTTGGCAGCCTGCAGCGTACACTATGACCTCGAGACTCTGCCAGCTCTGCAGGATGGTGGCTTGTTGCCTTTCAGGGCTTCCCCAATCTGGCCTTGCGTGGTCTCCTACTGATATCCTGCACAGTTGTGACGTTCTTGCCAAATGCCCCGGGTTCGGTGGTGGTTCAGCCTCCCCAGGGTAGCCCTTTGCTGGAGTTGGCATGGTGCACGGCCCTCAGATGCCATGTGGAGCTTGATAAGTAGGCAGCTTCTCCAGGCTGACTGATCCCCCAGCATCGCCCTGTGCACAGTGCCCTTTCTTTAATGTTGCCAGGGGAAGTTGTGACATACAGCAATCCGGGGTAATCGTCGTAAACACACAGTCGCTTTCCAAATCTTGTGTTTCTAGCGGTCTGGAGACGGCGGGGCACTTCAGTTAGAATGAGTTAGTGAGGGAGTTTGACTGAAGAGCATTAGAGAACAATTCGTAAAGTAGCATGCCGGCCACGTGGTGGACTTAGAGCTGAACTTCCGTCGTCGTCGTCTCATCGGATTAGCTCACTGCTGTTCGTTGAGTAGCAGCTGGTGTGAGAGCTACTCTAAGCACTGTGGGTCCGTTAGTGGATGACGTGGTTGTTGGCCCTGCCTCTGTGAAGCTCAGGACCTATTTGGGGGAAACAGTATTACACAAAACGAAGAACATGCCTTCCTTGAGGTGAAGTTCCATATAGAGGTGAACTAGTAACGTATAGATAGTTGATAGGGAGGGCTGGATATGTGGGGTTGGAGCATGCCTTTAAAAGCCTGTTTTAATGTGTGTGTGTGTGTGTGTGTGTGTGTGTGTGTGTGTGTGTGTGTGTGTTTCATGGCTGTTATGTGGAGCTCAGGGAACATCTTTTGAGAATCTATTTTCTTCTTTTACTTTGTTGGTTCCTTTAGGTTCTGCCTTGTCTTTCAGTATAGCTAACCCATGAGCTCTGACTCTCACCTTCCTTTTGGAGTGCTTGGATTACGGATATGTGACACCTCATCTAACCGTGTATGTAGGCCAGGCTTAGGCAGCAATCAATTTTACCTGCTGAGTCACCCCTCCAGCCTGAGCTTACTTTACCTTTTGAGACAAGGACTCATGGAGATGACTTTGACGGCGGAAGAGGAATGAGTTATGAGGAAAGAGCTGAGGCTAAGGTCAGTGCAGAGGCCCCAAGGTGTTTCTCAGTTGTGGACTATGATGGTTTGTATATGCTTGGCCCAGGGAGTGGTGTTATTAGGGGATGTGGCCTTGTTTGAGTAGGTGTGTCACTGTAGGCGTGGACTTAAGACCCTCATCCTAGCTGCCTAGCATTGAGTCTCCTCATAGCAGCCTTCAGAGGAAGATGTAGAACTCAGCTCCTCCTGCACCATGCCTGCCTGGGTGCTGCCATGCTCTTGTCTTGATGATTATGGAGTAAACCTCTGAACCTGTAAGCCAACTCCAATTACATGTTGTCCTTATACGAGTTGTCTTGGTGATGGCTGTCTGTCCACAGCAGTAAAACTCTAAGGCACTGACGGACTATATGAGGTTCATGTGTCTGGAAGGAGCACTATCCTAGGAAAGTAGTGAGGGACAGTGTTAGAGGCCCATTCACTCCGGGTGTCATGTGTAGCGGAAAACTCATCTCTGTCAGGATTGTGCTGACTGTGTCTAAGACAGACCATCAGAGGGGATGGTGGGACATGCCATTTATCTCAGTACTAGGGATTGAGGTGGGAGGGGCTTGAAGCCTCTGAGTTACTGGGCAAAATAGCAGGATCTTGTCTCAATAAAGCAAAAATGAGAGAAAGCAAAAAGGAAAAGTTTACTATCACTCGAGTTGGCAATATGTGTTGGGCGATATTGGGGGAATCTTTAAATCTGAGTCTCCGTTGCCGTTATTCTCTCCAGCCCTGTGAGGAACTGCGCACTTCATTAATTTCAGCTTTTCTCGGCTCTCACATGAAGATGGTAACTGTGAAATTTCTCAGGATGGTGGCAGAGTGGTAGCCGTGCCTCCCCCCTGCCACTGAATGACCCCCTCCTCATCTCTGCAGTCTGGAGGCGCGTGTGCTGCCCCACTGTCATACCCTCAAAGGGTTTGCATTTGAGCAGATTGAGACACAGTGATCCAGCTGCTGCTTTCTGCTGTCCAGGCACTTCTAGTGCTGGGGCCAAGGAGATCCGTAGGAGTGTTCTAACACAAGCCTCCTGCAATACCGACTTGGAATTCACAGCCCAGGGTGATGAGTGTTCACATTTTTGACATAATTCATCTGGCCATGTGTGATGTCTCACGGCCCCTGTGAATCTGAGGAACACTGGGGAGACTTGCGGCTCTGTGTCAGGAAGATTGGATTAAGGAGCAATAGATTCAAGGAGTGCTCAATCTGTCTGTTGAAATGCCCATAATTTGAGGATCAGAGTTCAAGACAGTCACAGTAAAGAAGGTCACAGAATGTCAGGGGCCAGTGCACAGTCTTGCTCTGTTATTTCGACGGGGGATGCCCAGCTGTACGTCTAGCTCTGAAACAGCTGAGTCTGCCATTCACAGCATTCTGCTGCCCTGCGGAAGTCTGACTTTCATTAGCAGTGGCCCTCGTGCCTCACCCAGAGTCTTCCTAGTCGGCAGGGCAAATGCTGCCATTTTGGTTTTTACTTTTAGGGCTGAAGATCATCTTTGTGGTTTTGCTAGGCCAAGTCCCCTGGTGGGCTGGGCTGTCGTTTAGCCATCCCTTTGAGACTACAGGAGGCAAAAGTGGGAGCCATTTGGAAGGATTTGGCTATGGCCTGCCACTGACTTTCAGAATGAACAGAATTGATGGGAAGGCCCCATTCTAGTAAAGAAGTGGTGCTTGCTCTGCTCATGGGCCTTCCGCCTTAGATCTGTATCCCATGTCACTTATCCATCGTGGGTATGACACTGCCCTTGGGTTCTTCATGGTGTCAGCCTGTCTTCTGGAGATCAAAGTCAGAGTGCCGTCATTGGCGTGTTCATTCGGTGGAAGTGACATCCTTCTTTAC
This sequence comes from Rattus rattus, assembly GCF_011064425.1. Lineage (NCBI taxonomy): Eukaryota > Metazoa > Chordata > Mammalia > Rodentia > Muridae > Rattus > Rattus rattus. The sequence continues at coordinate 3,392,082 of NC_046170.1, forward strand.
TACTCTTGTTTTATTGACTGCTGTCTTAACCTCTTGTCGTTGTTTAGTGTAGCTTGCTTGCCTAGCTCACTCACACAGGTGAAATGCACACTGGAGTGGCTTTTTTCAAAGCCTAGTGTCTTTGTTTATTCAAGGGGAAAAGGCCAATTCAAGAGATCCGTATAATCTTGGAGATTATATCTTGATGATACCTATAAACAGAATTTCCATGTTTCCTTTATGTGATCCCTTGGAATTGAAATACATTTTCATAAACTAAGACTCATGTTTCTTGACCAGGCTCCCCCCGCCACTCCCTGTCTTTAGAAAGGATCAATATATAACTAGATATGATAAGCTTTGTTATGAATCAAATTCTCTGACCTTCTCTTTCTGAACTCGTGGATGGCGAGGTTTAGACCAGCCTTCTGGACAGGTGTTCATCACTCCTCTGAGGTTTCCACTGCTCATTCAGAGCTCGAACCGACTTTACCTGGCTGCTTAGCATAAGACCTCAGGGGCACAGAGCCCACTGTAGGCTTGAAACAGTTTGCTCCTTAAGCTGGACAGTAAGCCAAGCATCTTGTCTTGTGCCACAGTCCTTTTCTGGTGCCAGGGTCTCACAGCTGTGCGTCTGGAAACCTGGTACATTGGAAGGCACCTGGAACATTCCATTTTCCATATGGGAGCCCACTGGGGAATATCATTGCGTTTTGGCCAGATAGCCTCTGACATATCTTTATTGAAAGTAAAAAAAACAAAACAAAACAAAACAAAAACAAAAAAAAATCCAAAAAACAAACAACAACAACCAAAACAACAACAACAACAACAACAACAAAAACAAAAAACAAAAAAACCCAGATACTTAGGAGAAAGGGATAGTTTAAAAGGATATGCTTTTTGCAGTTAGTCAGCCCTCGACTATATTAATAAAGTATGCTCTAAGTGTATTCAGATAAGAAGCTCAGAAGCTGTAAATGTCCTGTCCTCTGCTTCTGTGCTTACTGTGCAAGGAATGGTGCATGTGGGGATGGAAAGGGGAGAGTGACAGTATTGGATGCAAGAGAAGCAGAGACAATGGAAATGCCCGTATGGAAAATTTTTAGAATTGAAAGCAAGATGTTGCTGACAAGGTGGATGAAAACCCCTTAGTTTGTTATGGCTGGGAGGTTACCAAAGCTTTCTCAGAGGGACAAAGCACATATGGTGGCCTCCTGTCCGTGAACTGGCCATGATATCGCTGTAAGTCTTGGAGTAGGGGTCAAGCATAAGCATGGGGCAGTGGTGTGGGCAATGGTGGTGTGAATGTAACGGGTTCAATGATGGGCGAGCCTGGGATGAGCCCTGGGGTTCAGTTAGAGATGGCGTATTTCTCAATCGAACCTCACTCCTCGTCTTGATGCTGCTATGATAATATTTATCAGTATCGAAGAGGCATAATGAGAAAGTTGATCACGGTCCTTTCTGCTGTTTGCTTCATAGTCTGGGGGTATAGTTGAGCTTTTCTTTAAGGCTCTTCTTCTCTCTGATCTGGCTTAGACTCAAGTATTCTGAAAAAAATACAACCATCAGGCCAGATAACTGAGGGACACAGGATTCCCTTTTTTTTTTTTTTAATTTTTATTTTCTGTTTCTTTAGCTGATGCCTGTTTCCTTGGTTGCAGAATAAGAACATGCCTTCTGTCATAGGTGAACACTTAGGGGTGTGTGATTAGCTAAGCAATTAATAAAAAAAGAAGAGGTGACAATTGGTGTTACCAGGCTGCCGCGGAAAGCAGTGCGTTTGGCCTTTCTCCACACCAACAGATTGGTGGAGAAGCTACCTGTGGAGAGGAACATCCAAATTCAGGAAAGGAAGTTTCTGGGAAAAGGGACTCGAGAGCAGAAAAACGAAGGATCAGAGTTGGTTGATTGGCTATCTGATAATTTCATTCACTAAATCGGCTTGAAATTTTTCTTGGGTTGTTCATGTGTGCCTAATAGTATGCCAGGCACCAGAGATAAGGCATGGCTCTCTTATAAAAGCGCTCGCACGGTCACAGCGTGGTGCACAAAGCAACAAATTCAGATTCAGAGAGGTTGGTGCCAGAGAGGTTCACTACTGGCTAACGGGGCGAGGAGTTAGGACATGGGAGAGCGCTATACCAAGGCTATTGAATAGTTAACTTGAGCCTGGCCTTGTTGGGCTTGTTGAGATCTAAAGGTAGCTTAGTACTGGGGGTCAGAGGGGTCCATATGGGAGGCAGGAAGGGAAGGGGGAGAGAATAGGTACAGGCTGGCCTTGAGTTCTGTGTCTGCCACTGATGAATGGGATGATGGGGACCTCTTTTGAGTTTATTTTCTGATCTGTAAAGTGGGGATAAAGAGCACATGTCTTAGGGGCTAGGGAGATGGCTCAAAAGATAAAGAGCAGGCTAAGCAAGCGGGAGGACTGGCGCTCAGATCCCCACAGCTCCCAGAAGAGCCGAGCAGGTGTGTTGGCTGCCTGTGAGCTTAGCACTAAGAAGGCAGAACAGAGATCCTTGTAGCAACCCGACTGTCTGGACTTCTCGGAATCTCAGTTCTCGGCTTAGCAGGAGTCCTTGCATTAGTAAGTAAGCGATGGGTGGAATTCATTTGTTAGCGTTGCATCTATCTCGTTATAACCAAAATGTGCAAAGAAATCTTCCCTGCCTTTTTTAATACTCTGTTTTGGACACCTGGTATGTTTTAGCTTGTGACATAGTTTGGTCCACCCTGGTGGACTCTGAGTGTTTCCGTAGTTACTAGTGGTTTGCATTGCAGTGTTGAACAGTGTGGTTGATAGGAACCAAGGCAAAGCTGAAGTGACTCTCTTGGAAATTGAGTTTTTTTTCCTCCTGCCTCCCATCTTTCCAGTTTGTGCTCTCATTGCTATGAGAAGATTCCCCGGAAGGAGCGATTGAGTGAGTTCATCTTGGCTCACAGTTTGAGGGGTACGACGTCTGCTGAAGATGGAGAGCCATGGTGTCGGGTCTTCACCCTTGGCGACAGGAGCTTGTAGTGTGGCTTGTGGTGAAGAAGAGGGCTCAGGCTGGAAGCAGAGGTGCCCAGTAACCCTCAAAGGCTCATGCCACACTGTTTCTAATCCTCATTGCCCGAAGGGTCCATAACTACTCACAATGGCACCACCACCTGGACACCAGGTGACCACACACTTAAGCTTGTGAGAGATGTTTCCTGTGCGAATCACAGCTCCTCCTGTTTCTCTTCTTGCAAGGGATATGGTTTTGAATGGCTGATGCTGCCATCACTTTGTGTCATTGGATTTTGGGGGAGCATGAATGCCTGGGGCAGATTTCACGGGAGGACATCAAGAGAGGCAGCCCCCTGGGAATTGCGCAGAAATTGGTAAGCAGTACTAGTTAGAACGTATTTAGCGTCAGAAATATTAATTGCTTAATGGTTTTAGAACCCTACTAATGATTCTTTCTTCCACTTTGAAAATGAGATACAGGGGGGCTTAGAAACTTGCCCAGAGCCATACAGTCGGAGGTTTGAACCTGAATGGTCTTATCTTCAAGAGCCTTGCTGATTACCTTAAAAATAAAAAATCTTGGAGCAAAATAAAATCTTGGAAAAGACTTGGAGCTTCCGTTTGGCATGGACTGGGTAGTTTGTGTTCTGGTGCTTGGAGTGGGAAAGCCATGGGATTATCTGCAATAGTTAATCCTTGCAGTTTTTGTTTTGTTTTGTTTTTTGAGACAAAGGTTTTTTTGTTTAGGCCTGGCTGTCCTGGAACTCACTCTGTAGACCAGGCTGGCTCAAACTCAGAGTCCCACCTGCCTCTGCCTCTCAAGTGCTAGGATTAAAGGCATGGCCCACCATATGTGGCAGCATTCTATTATTATTATTATCATTATTATTATTATTATTACTATTATTATTTATTTATTCACTTTACATCCCGCTCACTGCCCCTCTCCCAGTCACCCCTCCCACAGTCCTTCCCCCATTCCCCTCTCCCCTTCCCTTAGCAGGTGTCACCTCCCCTAGGTATCCTCCTACTCTGGGACATCAAGTCTCTGTGAGACTAGATGCATCCTCTCCCACTGAGGTTAGACAAGGCAGCCCAGGTAGAAGAACATATCCCACATACAGGAAACAGCTTTTGGGATAGCCTTTGCTACAGTTGCTCAGGACCCACAGAAGACCAAACTGCACATCCACTCTATTTAAGCAGGAGGCCTAGGTCCAGCCTGCGCGTGTTTTTTGGTTGGTGGTTCAGTCTCTGAGAGCCCCAAAGGTCCAGGTTAATTGACTCTGTTGGTCTTCCTGTGGAGTTCCTATCCCCTTAGGGGCTTTAGTCCTTCCCCTTACTCTTCCGTAAGAGTCCCCACGCTCCATCCACTGTTTGGCTGTGGGTGTCTGCATCTGTCTGAGTCAGCTGCCGGGTAGAGCCTCTCAGAGGACAGTTATGCTAGACTCCTGGCTGCAGACATAACAGTTGGTGCTTGCCCATAGGATGGGTCTCAAGTTGGGCCTGTTATTGGGTGGCCTTTCCCTTTAGTCTCCTGGCAGAATTCTTAAGGGTTAATTTTACTGCAGCTTCCAGACTCCCATCACACAAAGCAGAGCCTCATACGCTGTCCCTAGTCCTCTGTGTTTGGGATCATAAAAATTAAAAAAAAAAAAAAACCTTTTAAAAATAAAAAGCTCTCTTGATCGTTGTTCATTTCTAGGTCTGCGCCTGGCACATAGTAGGTGTTCAGAATGTCTTCATGTCAGTGAAGATACTTGGAGTCCCAAAATTTGGGCACCTGGGGAAGTTTACAGGTACTATTGTACCGTTGGATGGTGGCCTCGTGGATATAACCTTGGGTGAAACAGAACGATATTGGATGCATTCATATCTATAACGGACTTTTGTTTTGATGTAGTTATTTGAGTTTTGCATTCTTGATTACTCTGGGGTTAATAACCTAGTTCCCATGTCTGTGGCGAAGATGAGAAACCAAGAATCACAGAGCTAGTGAGGTCCGGATTGGAGAATGGGAGAGGTACCTTAAGCCTGTGTATCTCACTATTGGAGATATTTTCTTTTACTACATTTGTTTGCAGTTCCAAGACATTCAGGTTGAGCAGTATCTGGAAGAGGTCGCTGTAGAGCCGTATGGAACCAACCATCGCACCTGAAAACCAGGGGCAAGCAGGCTCTTGGCCCAGGACTGATGGCCACGTTTCACATGCCAGAGTTTCCAGCAGACCTCAGCCTCAGTAGGGGCCACAGGAAACTTCAGAGCAGGAGGGAAGAGGGTCCTTCATTGCAGGGTTTTTTCTTCTGTTTGCTGATGCCAAATGCTATGGGGCACTGGCAGGGGAGGTCTTCAGGTAAACCAGGCCAACATCTCCCTCCCACCAAAGTGCTCTGTACCACCCCACGCCAGCTCAAGTTTCTGGTCACCTGCTTGCTGCAGGCCTGATGGAGACTGAGTGCTGCTGTGTGGCTTTGGATTTTCAGTGCTCAGAGGATACATCAGTCCCGGTCACTAAGAGGACAGCCTCCCTCACCTCCAGAGTCCCTTTGGGTGGTTGAGGGGACATATGTTGTCCGGCTGAGGAGCTTGGCTCTCTGTGGTGTGGCCCTCTGTTTCCATAATTCCCCAGGCAAGGATAGGTGTTGGCTGATATTTAGCATTTTGCCCCAGGCCACAGAGTGCTTTGATAACAATTTTGGGACAGAGATCTTCCCGACCTCTTAGGTCCAGAGATTGCAGCTTGTCTCAGAGATGGGATCAGCTCCCTCATTCCTCCTCTTTCATCAGAGTGATGGGGGCGGAAGTGGGCAGGAAGAAGCTCAAGCATTGCAGAAGACTCCACAGCCCTGGGACTGGAACTTAACTCTTCAAATACCAAATGAGACCTCCTTTCTGGAAGCAGGGATTCTCATAAACAAAGCCAGTGTAGTTTATTGTTATGATCCCAGCTACAGGATGCATAGCTCTCCCTGTGCTGGCCTCAGGGCATGGCATCGGCATCCTAGCAGAAACTGCTGGGGCTTTTTTCTTGGACTGTAGAGGAAGGAAGTCCTGTGTGCTCTGCTTAGCTGGATGGGTTTGGATAAGATGCTCAACTTCTCTGATCCTGAGCGGAATGGGGGTCACTACGGTCTGAATATGTTCAGGTCGTGTTCACCGTTCAGAGTAAAGTGCTTACAACAGCCCACCGAAGGTTTGATGCCCATTAAGCATTCATAAAACTGCAGTACAGCTGCCTGTAGATTCTGGAAGATTCAGGAGCAGAAGGTACTTTACTATTCATGGTTTCCAGACAGAGAGGTTGAGGTTCAGACAGGCTAAGTTCCTGCTCTGGACTGCCACAGCCGGTAGGAAGCTGAGCTAGGATTTGAACCAGAGGCACTTGACTTTAGGCTTTCCTGTGTGTGGTGGCAGGACCATTTGGGGCTTGCCCACAGTTTCTCAGCTAAAGAGCATGTTTCTATCAGGAAGACTCCCTGTTGTAATTAATATTGATGGTCAACCCGGGAGGATTTTGAATCACCTAGGACATAGACATCTGAGCCTATCAGTGAGGGATTACTGTGATTAGCTTAATTGTGTTGGAAAGACCCATCCTGAGTGCAGGCAGCAGCGTTCATGAGTTGACATCCTGGACTGACTAAAGGGTAGGAAGTGAGCAGAGCATTCGCTTACATCTCACTCTGTGTCTTGACCACCCCCACCTCATGTACGTGCCGCCATGCTTTCCTTACCACCCCCTGAAGGACTCTGTGGGTGAGATTCCCTAGCTGAGACCCAGATTATCAGTACCTTCTACATGCCAGCTCCCCAGCCAGGTCCTCAGGTAGGCCAGCTCCCCAGCCAGGTCCTCAGGTAGGTAGGCCAGCTCCCCAGCCAGGTCCTAAGGTAAAGATGCCTCTGTTAGTGCCCTTCCAGCCCAGTGTTCCCTTTGATGCTACTGAGAAAAGTTGACACAAATAAAACACCATGTGTCTCTCTTGTCTGGGGAGAGCTCATGCTCAACTCATCTAGGCGTGCCTCCATGGAGTGCTGGAGGAGTTAAAAAAAGAAGTGCTCAGGCTGATCCAAGGGCTTTTTGTGGACAGGGCAGGAATAATGACACTAAACATAAAGTCAAACCGGCAGCAGCACTCCGGCAGTGTGGATTCTCTGTATCTTGTCCTCTTGGCTGAGAAAGGTGGCCAGGTCCCTTCCCTTAAGGGTCTTCATGCGTCCCTGAGCACCTGGGGCAGAGGTGAGTGGGCCAGCTTTCTGTTAAAACAGTGTGACTTTCATGGAAGAGACTCATTTGCTTAGCCGGGTCAGTCAGCTCCTGACCCTGTATCCTTCACTGCTCTGGATCCTCCTCCGGTTCCCAGCAGAAGCTGGACGAGGTCTTTGGATGCCCTCTGCTTAACGTCTTGTCCTTACCGAATATCTAGGGTGCGTTCACGTGGAAACTGAGGTTCAGGAACGTAAGCAATGCAGTTTGAGATGGCGGTGCTGAAGGGGAAAGGCAGCCATCTTTATTTTTCCTGGCACTATGTTGAACTCTTAGATGGAGATTGGATGAGTAATAACCATGGATAGCATAGATCACATGTCTGCCCTGTTCTGGGCAAGGGACTAAGCCTTCTTTCTGCTCACATGTTCTAAGAAAGACTCTGTACAGCACAGATGCTCAAATGGCCACCTGATGAGGTCACCACTGGCAGCAGGGTCAAGTCTAAAGAGTGTTTTGCTTATCTCTGCTCTGCCACACAGCTCTCCCGATGGTCAAGACAGCTTTCTGAGTAGGAAGAGATAATGGCTGTCCGATTTGAAACTTTTCCTTCTAGGTGCTTCTAGATCTTCCCCACCTTCTCCTATGCTTTCGTTTTGTATTTGTTGATTGAGAAAAAAGAGTGGATTTGCTGGTCCCTGAAGGGTTTAGTTGACACAGCACCAAGAACCATTGCCCATTGTCCGTGAACTTCCCTAGCTCTGCTCTTAAGTATTTTTAAAGGTGATCAACTAATTCCACGTCCCTCATTGTAGAGCCAAGATTAAAGCGGAAGTCTAACGTTGACTTTGTCTACTCCATGAGTATGCTTCTTTTGGCAAATAAGAGCTTGGTTTAGATAAAAGGAGTAGCGAGGGAGGAAGTGGGGAGATGGCGCTGTAGGAGGATGTCATGTTATGTCGTTCTGTGTCATGGCCGTGTTGGAAAAGCTGCAAATGAAGGGTGACGTTTCCAAACCCTGCTCTGAAGCCCTCACCCCTTACCTGTGCAGATTTTCCGTTTAGCTCACTGTGCTGTACCCGCTTCTTGGTTCTGACTTCAGTCCTGGTACTTCCTGTGCCCCTTTCTGTGTCCTCCAGAGTGACCAGGGACTGTCATTTGTGTACTTTCCTGACAAAGGGCTGTACCGTAAATGTCAAGTAGATGCAAGGTACAGAAAAACACCCTGAGAGAGGAGTTGTTTTCCTCTGCCGCCTTGTAGAAGCCCAAGTTCCTTTTTTCTAATATCTGCTGCTATGTGGACTGGGGCTGAAATTATGGGATGTATGGAAGAAGCCACCGCAGTTTGAACCAGTCGTTTGTATAATCCAGTCATTTTGTGTGGTTACCTAGGGCAGAGCATTCTGTTGGGAAGTGGAATAAATACAAAATGGATAAAGAGGCGAGAGGTTTTGTTTGAAAGCCGACCACCAGAGAGTAAGTTTCCCTTGGTTGCTCTTTTCTTGATTTCGGCAGTTATGGCTGGGTAGAAATACAGATTCCGGGTCTGAATTTTAATTCAGATTTTGTCATGTATGACCTGCATGGTACTGAGCAAGTCACTTCTCTGTGAATGAGTTTCCATTCCTGTAACATGGTGCGGACTCAGGAGGTTGTTGAGGACATGCGTTACTATGGATAAAGCATTCACGATCACAATTGGTATTTTCTGCTGGTGCTGTTTGCTCTTAATGAAGACTCGGTGTCCTCATGGAAAACCTAGATGTATCACATGACATTGTAACAAGGACTGTGAGTCTCCTGGACTGGACTTAATAGTGCTACAAAATGGGTGGCTCAGACCCACGAACATCTATTGTCTCCCCAGTGAAGAGGCTAGGAATATGAAGCCCAGTGAGTCGTCAGGGCCACCAAGGGTCCTAGCATCTAGTGTCTTAATGCTGTTCTTGATGCTCCTTGGCTAATGGAAGCATCGTTGGTTTCCCCTCAACTTTTTTTTATCCCCATGTGTCCCTTCATACCTGCTGTTTTCTTAGACCACCAGCCATGTGAACCAAGGGTCTATCCTACCTCAGTACATCTCATCTGAATTATATTTGCAGTATCCTGTTCCCAAATAAGTTAGCATTCTGGAGCTCTAGTGGTTGGCACCATGACGTGTTTACTTGGGGGATGCACATCTGAACTCTTAACTTGGGTATAGAGATCGTGTGCTGAAAGTGTGACCCCAGAGTCTAGAAGGAAGCTGTAGCAATCATTGCTAGGTAAACTGGTGTCCTTCCATCCTCACCTTTGGCTGGGGGTGTGGGGTGAGGTCCTGGGATGTTTTTCTGAACATGTCTAACTCTTAGCTTTGGATGATATGATGGATTGCATGTGAATGGGCCGCTTAGTCTTCCTGCTTCTGGAATAAGGTAGAAGAACATTCCCTTTTTCTAATACGACCCACGCATGTTGAAGTGCTGGTGGCACATGTCAGTCTAGCCATGGGCCAGGTTGTTGCGTCCTTCCTTGCTTTTCTTGTCTGATGTTTTGTGGCTCTTCATGGGCACCATGGCAGTTGCTTGCACAGATAGGAGCCTGAGGTGTCAAGAAGGTTCCAAAGCGCTGTGCACGTGAGGTGGTTTGGGCTTCCCAGATTCCAGGGTTACTTTGCAATCAGAATGGAAACATGACTTTCATTCCACTTGGGAGCCAAGCAGATTTGCTCCAGAGAAGTGTAGATATCTATGGAAACAGCCCTAATTTTAGCTCTGCCATACTTAATACCAACCCAGAGAGTGCTGTTCGGGCCAGCGCCCAGGGAATCAGGAACATAAGCTGGCTGAAGGCTTAGATCGAGCATACAGTTGCCCAGGGACCACTGGAACTAGGGAGGACATGCAGGGATCTTTAAGTGGATCAAAAAGGTCAGCTCTAGCTAAGCGTGAATGTGTGTGCTTAGTCCCGGAATTCAGTAGGATGAGACAGGAGGACTGCTATGAGTTGCAGGCCGGCCTGGGCTACACAGTGAGTTCTAGATCAGTCTGAACTACAAAGGGAGGTATCTGAGGAGATTACTGGAGAGGTAAGCCTTGATCAGAAAGGAGGGGTTCTAAATGCAGGGGTCCCCTTTATTTGTCTTGTCTAAATTTTTCCAGTTTTAGAGTCAGTTCCTGACACTGCATCCCATGTCTCCATCTCTGGAATCCTTACTCTTGTCCTGAATCCCTGGCATTCTCCACAACCCTGCAGAGCCCAGAATGTAAGCCAGAGGGCATGCATGTGAAGGCCACGTATATTCCAGTCATTAGGATTGTGAGAGTTCTATATTCAGTGATGAAACGTTATATGTGATATTATTTGTTGACCGCTTTATGATCATTTATTAGTGTTGATTGGTAACAGGGCGCCAGTTTAGCCATATCCACTTGCTAGGGTACTTGGTCCTGCATCTATCCAGAATCTGGCTCACTGCTTTAGTATTTGGGAGCCTGTTCTCATCTGTTTGTCTGTCTGTTCCTCTGTCCATCTACCCATCCATGATAGCGCCCTTTTGTTATGCACGTCCTCATAGGTAGCCTTACTTCTTAACTTCACTTTCCATTGCTGGGGCATTAGTGGGTAGAGGAATATGTGTGTTGCTGATATGGTTGCATTAGCATGGGTAGCATCTTTATTCTGACCATACGTTCATGAGGACAGAGCTCTTGTTCACATCTCTCTTTCTGCTACCCAGAAAAGTGCCTAGTACGTTGTTGATGTTCTTAATATATAATAGAGAATGAGCCAACCGCAAGCTGTGCGCTTGACTCCATGGAAAGTACTTTTTCACAATCATCTTGTTTGCCCTTCTTGTACTTTCCCATGTGTTTGTTCCTAGGCTACCATCTAGTGCATGTTTATCGTTATTATAAGCTGGTCTCAACACTTACACAGCAGATAACACTCAATAGAATTGAATAATTCGGTTACAATTATTCTTTCTTTTTACAGACGAGGAAAGTGAGACATAAGTCACACATCTCTAATTCAGGCCACTTCTTTATTTCTGAAACAGTGTTTTCTAGTAGAGCATCTGTGTGCTGGAAAGGCCCTGTCTATGTGCTCTCTGCTCCAGGAGCCACCAGCCACGGGTAATTAGTATACCTGTGCAAGGAAGCTTGTGCTAAGGAGGAACTAAGTTATAAATTTCATTTAAATTAAATTTCAGAAGTCATGTCTGACTAGTACTCCCGTATATGACAGTACCAGTCTCTACAAGGCTCTCTCTAAATAGTAATAACTGCTGTGGCAAGTTCTGGATCCACCCAGAGACATGTATTGAATGATTTTATCCTTAAAGCCCTAGGTGAATTAACAAAGACCAGGCTATCTCGTCTACCCTATAGATGACCTATCCTATGTCTTACAGCAAGAAGTGCTGTGACTAGGTTCTCGGGCAGGGAGAAGTGACCTTAGAGTTTTTAATCAGCTCCTTGTTTCCCTGTTTTCCATATGCACAACGATGGATCATGCTGTAAAAAACAAGATCTCATTGTTCTAAATGTTTGTCAGCTACCAACAGAATGCCTCTCTCTCCCCTCTCCCTTATCTTCCTGAAGGGGTCAAGCCACGTGCAATTTGCAAACTCACTGTCTCCACCAAATGACTCATTTAGATTAAACACACTTATTACCATGAGGTGAAGTTATGTCAATGTCACTTTGAAAAACAAAACAAAACAAAACCCAATATCCTTCACAGGATGTTCTGTCACGTCTCCAGACAAATGAAACAAAATGAACGTTGTGTGATGGTTGAAATTATTTTAAGGGTAGGGCGGGACGAAGAGAAGGTTAAAGTGTATTGTTCTGCAGTCCCATTGGGTAGAACAAACTCCTGCATCTTGAGGGTTTGACGGTAGTAGCAGTTCCTTTCTTGAGTTGGGTTTAAATGTGGGTGAGTTTCATTGCGGACCCGGTTGCAGAGTAGAAAGCGGAGAAACCGTATTCCTGCGTGGAGGTGGGAAGCAGTTTATACCCAGGTCAGTAGCACTTTCGGATACAGACTTGCCTCCAGTGTGTTTCGTGTTCTGTGTGATACTTAGGCAGTAAACACGGCTCACTTTGGAAGCCATGAAGTGACAGGAGGTAGGGTCAGGAATTCACGTTAGGAGCAGAGTTGGGCGAAAGTAATCAAGAGAGTTACATGGTAGGAAAACCCCAGAGAGATGGGCCCAAAGAACGAGCCCCAGGTAAGCACAGCCCAAATTTAGATAAGACTTTCTGGCTCAGAGGATGTAGGATAGGGATACTTTAGATTCTATGAGAATGTATGGGGCGATACAGTCAAGAGCTTCTGGGAAAAAGCCGTAGACTTTGACTGGTTAAATCCTGATGTCTCTTCCTCATGCCGATTCAAAGCATTTAACTTTCAAAGGCAGATTTGAGTATACATTTTCCCCACCCACCCATCCACCCATCTGCCGGTCATCTACTAGACTGTCCATTCACCTACCTAGTATCCACACGTTGGTGTGTGTAGTTTTTGAGCCTCTAATCTGTGTGTGGCGTGGAAGCTACTGTAATGGAAAGGCGTTGTCCTTATCTTCAGGGAGTTCTCAGCCTTGCCCTAAGGCACACACGTAGGTATGCATTTCCAAAACAGCCAGGGGAGCTTTGGATGTTCTGGACTTTAAAGCCAGTGTCATGACACCCATGCAGCTTTCACTAGCAACAGACAGACAGACAGTCAGTGTTTACTTTCCTACTTCCCCTCTTGCTCGTGTTGGTATCTAACATGGGCTATTTCATTGTGTTCATTGAATCTTTGTTGTATCTCTCCGGAGAATAGGGCCCTCCAAGTCCTCCTCGGACCTTGGCTTCGTTGTAGACGTTGGCCGAGGATCAAGCATGCTGAGCTAGAAGGGAACTCTGGTTCACACATAAGGAGCTAGAAACAAGGCTGAAGGGTCATCAGTGGTCTGAAGAGTTCCCTATCTTTCTGTGTTCTCAGCTTTCTTCTTTCTGCATCTGTTAATCCTGCAGACAGTTGCCAGGTAGTGTGAGAGTCAAGGGAAGCTACAAGGCTTGCTGAAACCAGACGCTGCCCATTACCTATGCACATGCCCCACCGGCCCCTGGAGACATGGAGACATTCACCTTGGATTGACAATTGGAGGCACATATTTACTTTGTCTTCGAGCTAAGCTGCTGTCAGATATGAGCATGGCGGAGAATCTCTTGATACCTTAGAAACCTAGGGTGCTCCTGATGTCAAGTTCAGGACCCATGATTTTCAACCTTTAGAAAGCTTTTTTTTTTTTTCCTTAAAAAAAAAAAAAATAAAACCAGCCTCTTATTTCTTAAATATCACTGGACTCAAGTCTTTTAGAAAAGGTGATATCCTATCCAGGCATGGTCAAATTGCTGCTTTGAAGCAAGTGCTGGTGGGAGATCAGCAGGCACCGAGAGAAGGCAACATAGCGTACTCTGCAACAGGTACCTGCTGTCTTAGTTAACCCAGTGAGGTTATGCTAATCTTACTTTAGAAAAGAACAGGGGGGGAGACTGACATAGGTGCTCAGCTTACGTTGAAGCAGCATTGGGCTGGATGAGTGAGACTTGATCTTTAATATCTGTGTTGTTCCTGTGCCACCGTGCGCTACGGAGAGCTTGGAGCAGTAACTTAACTCTTGAAACTAAAAAAAAAATAAATAAATAAAGTGCGTTTATCTGCTTCCCTACTTGGGGAGCTCATGGACTGATGTGTCTCACATTGGTCTTCTATAAACCAACAATAATAATGAGAGGATGGCGAGGATGATTATGTCTTGCTAAGCCTGAATAGTGTTCACTTTTAATCTCAGAATGAGTGGGAGGAGGGTGAATTCAAGGCCAGCCTAGGCTACATAGCAAACAAACCAACAAACAAACGCTAAGAACAAAGTCAAGGGTTAGGTTCGGAGCTCAGTGGAGGATGCTTGCCTAGTATGCATAAGGTCATGGATTCATTCTTACACACACACACACACACACACACACTTGTGGCATAATGAGGATTAAAACAGATTAGTCAGGAATTGCCCTGGCATAATGGCATATGGTAAATACTAAATCCATGGGCCCTCCAGTACACATTTGCTGTAAAAGGGACATTACTCATCAATGACATCTTGTGTATGTTTATTTCTGCTAATTTTGACCTCGTACGGCCTTCATTCATTAATAGACTTACCAAATTAATGAAAAAGAGCTTCGCTTTGTAACAAGAAGTGGAGACGTAACACCACGTGACCACCACAAATGTCAGGTTGAGCTGAAATCTGGCCTCTGGCTCAACACTGTCTTTCCTGGTATCCAGCTTCGTCTCCCATGGCCGTGGTGGCAATTTCTGCATCAAGATGAAGCATGATACAGCCGCACAGGAGGACCCCAATTTCAGTACTGGAAAAAGAGGAAGAAAACGTACACTTGTATTACTCAAGGACAGAGCCGTCTCGGGCTACTGCTCTGGGGATATTATAAACCCACTTCCCCGGGGAATGCTCTGGGGTTGTTCTTGATGTGGTGAGAGGCTCTTTCCTCAGAGATGGTATGCGTCTTCCCAGCATGCTCCTAGGCACAGTGAGGAGAGTCTTCCTTTGTTTTGTGTGATGTTACACGTTCTCTGCTGGGGCCTCCCAGTGATACCGTCTCATGGTGCGTGGCCCTTCACCTCCTCCACTCAGAATGAACTCATGGAAGTCAGAGGATGTGTGACTGTGTGGAAATGGTTTCACTGAAGTTTCTCCGGTGCTATTTATAGGCATGATTGCTCTTTTCATTACCTTCTCAATTAGGGAGGACCTGGTTTAAGGGATGCAGCAGGCAAAACATTTATTGGCTGGTGCAAGAACTTAGGAGCCAGAACAAGTGTTGGGGAGGAGGGTCTGAGAATGGCATCAAGCCTGAGGTAGGAGGAGATGTCTAGAGGGGCTCCATGTTCTGCAGGTGAAAGGTCTGAGGTTGCCCAGCTGATCCAAATCCAGATGAGACTCGTTCTGTGACAGTATGCTCTCACTCATTCGTTAGAGCGGATTCCCTGTGCATTTGCAGGTGAATTGTAGGGGTGTGTGAGTGTGTGTGTGTGTGTGTGTGTGTGTGTGTGTGTATCTGTCTCTGTGTGTGTGTGTGTGTCTGTCTCTCTCTTTCTCTCTGTGTGACTGTCTGTCTCTGTGTGTGTGTGTGTGTCTGTCTGTCTGTCTCTCTCTCTGTGTGTGAATGTCTGTCTCTGTGTGTGTGTGTATCTGTCTCTGTGTGTGTCTGTCTGTCTGTCTGCCTCTCTCTGTGTGTGACTGTCTGTCTCTCTCTGTGTGTGTCTGTCTGTCTGTCTCTCTCTCTCTCTGTGTGTGAATGTCTATCTCTGTGTGTGCGTGTGTCTGTCTGTGTCTCTCTGTGTCTCTCTCTCTCTGTGTGTCTATCTGTCTGTCTGTCTCTGTGTGTGTCTGTCTGTGTCTCTGTCTCTCTGTGTGTGTGTGTGTCTATCTGTCTGTCTCTGTGCGTGTCTGTCTGTCTCTGTGTGTGTCTGTCTGTCTCTGTGTCTGTCTGTCTGTCTCTCTGTGTGTGTCTCTCTCTCTGTCTCTGTCTCTGTGTGTGTATGTGTCTGTCTGTCTGTCTGTCTGTCTCTCTCTCTCTCTCTCTCTCTCTCTCTCTGTGAGTTTAGAGTGGGAATAGGCCTGGGTCCCTTTTGGCAGCTTGGAAGGTGGAGAAGGTTGGCCTTGGCCCAGGCGGTAGCTGTGCGAGGCTGCCAAGGTGATATAGTCAGATGTCCTCTCTTTGCAGATCTAAATGACAGTCGTACCAAGAGGGGGCTGTGGTTCCCGACCTTTCCTCACCGTGCAGAAGGGAGTGAGGATTGTGGGAGGAGAGGAGACGGGAAAGGTGGATCAGGTCGTTGCTGCTGGAGAGATGCTGTTGGGGGGCTAGGGCGCCTCATCTTCAGCTTCTGAGATGAAGTCTCCAGAGAGCGTCTGGAAGAGTGGGCCTCACACCCCAGATTCCTTGCAGCATGTGCGTGGGCGTGGGCCGTGCCCATGGGTTCTATGCAGCAGACCTGTGAGAGCTGTGGTCGGACAGAGTTTATGGGGCCGCTTGTCCCGACGGATGAGCCTTTCCAGCTGTTGGGGACAGCAGTGAGTTGGCACAGCGTCGTCAGAGCAGTGAGCTCCTTCTCACACCGCTCTCTCAGGGATGCCGTTCTCTCTGAAGTCTGTGGTTCTGCTGTCCACTGAACAGCTTAGGACAGCGCATACCAGAGAAGTTAAGTGGCTTTTGCTTACCCATAGAGCAGCTGATTTATTAGGATTAGGACACTGGGACTCCAGGGTCCATGACTTAGAGAATTGCATCATTGGAGCTGTATGTCTCTGGGTCCCAGCAAAACGAACCCTTAGTACTCCTTTATTTATCACTTTTAAGTCTTTTGAAGAATGTCTGCCACATGCATGCCTGGTACCAGTGGAGGCCAGAAGAGGTCTGATCCACAGGAACTTAAGTTGTGGATGGTTATGGGCTCCCACATGGATACTGGGAACCAAATCCAGGTTAACTGCAAAAACAGCCAGTGATCTTTACCACGGAGACGTTTCTCAGCCCTGTCCTCACCCTTTCTTCTTATCCTGAAGGTGGATAAAGGGAAACACATTTATCTGAGTCATGTACATTATCATAACAATGATTTTTTTTTAAGTGCCAAGGTTAGTCATAATTTCGTTGGCTTAAAATGCTTTCTGAAATTCATCCGTAATAAAGAATATGCCATCTTAACCATTTTTAATTGTACGATTAAGAAGTGTTAAGTAATTCACACTGCTGTGCACTCAATTTCAAGAACTCTTTTGATCTTGCAGAATTGAGACGCTATGCCCATTAAACACTCTCCCCTTCCTTCAGCCTCTGGCAACTGCCATCCCCTGTGGTTTGACTACTGGAAGTGTCTCATATGAGTGAGGTCAGTTAATATGTGTCCTTTGGTAATTGGCTACTTTCACTTAGTATATGGTCCTACAGACTCAGCCATAGGATACTGCGTGACAAGATTTCCACTCCTTTAAAGCCAAAATTAGTTCTGTTATAAGCATAATACGGATAGAATATTTGATTTTCATTCCTAGATTGACTTGTGTGTCCTTCATGGACCACTGAGGGTGATGGTTTCCATATTCTCACTGCATCTTGCATGTTTTACAAATGAGTGTAGACCAGGTGGATGTGAAAACCCCAGTCTGCCTGACACTTACTTTACATTGAAGGTTTTTTCCCCAAGAATCAGTGTCTTAGGGTTTTGTTTTGGTGACTAAACACCGTTGCCCAAGGGAACTCTCCTGAAGGAAAGCGTTTAATTTGGGCTGGCTTACAGCTCAGAGATTTAGTCCTTCATCCTCACGGTGGGACACATGGTGGCATTCAGGCAGACATGGTGCTACATCTCAGCTGAAAGTTCTACATCAGGTTCCGCAGGCAGCACGGAGTGAATGTTGTACCAGGCAGACCTAGCATGAGCAGTTTAGACCTCACAGCCTCCCCACACCCCCCGCCGTGACTCACTGCCTCCAGAAATGCCACATCTACTCCAACATCATTTTTCTCCAAACTGCCATAGCCAAGAACACATACAGGAGATAATATACAAGAGGTGATACTTTTATGCATGTACGTATGCACATACGTTATATGCATGGCAGTGTCTGCAGAGACCAGAAGACCACGTCAGGTCCCTTGGAGCTAGAGTTATAGGTGGTTTGTGAGCAGCTTGATGTGGGCACTGGGAATGAATCTGCAAGAGCAGCAGGAGCTCTTAAGTACATACTGAAGCATCTCTCTAGCCTCAGAGACTATACTTTGTAAAGAGTCCATTGAAGAAAGTTCTAGGAATGTTGGTTGAGGATCTTACAGGATCTGATACTCAACTGTCTGTATCTTTTCTCTTGGGTTTTTTTCCCAGGGCTTTGCTGTTGGGTCTCTGCGTCCCCTGGACTTGTCAGCGTGTGTATGGATCAGGGCTTGCAACATTTTGATGCTCCTGATTCTTAGCTTTTACTGTGATGCAGTATCTAAGCCAACCGCCTTATAGCGATGAAAAGCCCAAGGTCAGTTGTTACCTGTTGCTTCTTGTCTGTCTGCTCATGTGTCACATGACAGTGTGAATGCCGAGTGGAATAACTCTTTACCTCATGGCAGCTGGAAATCAAAAGCAAGAGGCTTGGAGAGGCCGTAGTCTCAACAGCCCAACTTCAAGGGCATGTATCAGGTTACCTAACTTTAGTCTACTGGGCTCTAAGTCCTAAAGGTTCCACGCTCTTCTGCCAGCTGGAGATCACAGCCTTTACCACGTGGGCCATTGGGTAGATTTCATAACTAACGTATTCTGTCAGGGATTTCATTCCAGCCCTGCTTCACTGAATGTGCTGGGACATCTCTCCAGTGCCCTGAGCTAAGTCTGTCATCTGTAGAATGAACAAAGTCTACACCTTTTAGACCCCCCCCCCCAAACCTGAAGTTTGATATGCCTTAGGAGCCTGGTCCTGTCTGAGCTGCACCAGGTCAAGGACGCTAACATGGCTCCTATGAGGCCTGAGGTGGATATGAACCCTCTGACCTAGGCAGTCTTTCTGAGTCCCACAACTTCCAGAAGCCTTTTGGGGAAGTGGGGTTCAGTTTGTACTATTAGAGACCACAGGAGAAGGTTAAACCTTTAGCCTGTTTTGTGTTTTATATCTTGCCAAAGTGTATTTTCCTTAATGCCAGAGGTCCTGACAGTGGCCTGGTTCTCATATAGGCTCCAGAGGCGCTATTCTCAAAGCAGCACGCACGGCCATCCAGCCTCGGTACTGCGGCCCAGGTCTAGGTGTGAGTTTACAAAGTCAGCTCTCTAGAAGCTGGCGTACTTTTTCATGCCCAGGATGTGACAAGTGGCTGCTTCCCAGGCGCGGTGAAGTAAGTGGTTTTATAGCAGCAAAGGCGAGATCTGCCGTGCGATTGGCCAGAGTTGCCTTCTGACCCGATCGATCATCAATTTCTATTTAAAATAAGCGTTTTGTTTGTCTGGGAGAGCCCTGAGTCCTGATGTCTGACACTTAGCTCTAAATCACTCTGGGAAAGATTTAAATAGGCATTTCTTTCTCACTTTCCCCTGGATGCACGTTTAATTCAGCTTCCCGTGCTCCCGACCACATCTCCTGTGACTGTGTGTCCTGTGGGGATATTTATTGCTTATATCTTCTGAGTTCTAGCCTTTTGGGGTCTCCTTGCTAGCTGGATAGCGAAAGCCCATAATGGGTTTTCTGCTGCCTGTGAGGAGCCCATACTTCTTCTGGCAGCCATCTTGGAATAAAGGGCAGGTGTGAGCCGTACACATCCTCTCTCCCAGAGGTCTCTGTACTCTGCCCTCTGAACCTGACTTTAAGATGTGTCTTTAGCTTTTGTTCTGCTTGCTCTTGGCAAAACAGTTGGAGGATGGAAGAATACAGATAGTGACATAGCGGCTCATCTGACAGCTAGGTTTTGTTTTGTTTTGTTTGTTTGTTTGTTTGTTTGTTTTGCATTATTTTTTCTTGTTCTGCGCTTCCTTCGCTCTTTTTGCTTGGGCGTTGTCACGGGCCATGCGAAGACTGGCAAAAGACTTTAAGTTCTTTTCTTCTTCTGTGATGGCGCTGGCCTTTTCCTTTTTATACACAATTTAAGTTCTTCAGCAGAACTGTCTCCCTTCTTCGGGGCAGAAGGCTTCCTGGGGAAAAGTAGGAGTTTGGAGGGGTAGCCCCCTTTCAGGCGCTGCACGTTGGCCTGCAGTGACTCGGTGGCTTTGTTTCGCCTCCTTCGGTCTACAGAGATGCCGATGGTTTGAGCCATTTTCCTGTGGATACCAGCCACCCTGAGTTCCTCCACTGAAGCCTCTGCCAGCCCGGACCCTGGTGTGGTATCTAACCGTAGGACACCTCACGATGGGTATGATGGGACCGGAGGCAGGACAAGGAGCAATGTGGCTGCCTTTGCCCGCCGGGCCTTGTGCCTGAAGATCTTGCATGCTGGCCGGTTGAATCAAGTGTCCACTTGCTGCTGCCAATTCTTGTGGAAGTGGGGCTTCAGGACCATGCCATTCCAACTGAGGGCCATGGCTGCCTCCTGTACAGGAGAACGGGCCAGCAGAAAAAAGTCTGACAGCTAGTGTTAAAGGGATCTAATGACCCTCCTCCCCCTGTTTTTTCTCCAATATGCACTAAGGAAACAAATTCAAGGGCTGAGAGATAGCTCAGTAAATAAAGTACCTACCCTTGTGGAAGCATGAGGACTGAGGATCTCATAGAAGATGGGCATGATGACTCTAGGGGTGTTCCAGAGACAGGTGGGTAGATATGTAGAGCTTGCTGGTCGACCAGTTAGTGGTGAGCTCTGTACTCAGCAAAAGACCCTGTCTCAAAAAGTATGTTGGAGAGAGATTGAAGAAGACACTGGGCGTCCCAATCTGGCCTCTACATGAAAGCAATATGAAAGAAATATACCGCTATCGAGAACACTTGGTTAGTATCCACGAGGCCCTTGGTTTGACCCCTAACACCACAAAAGCGAGTAAAATACCAAAAGCAAGTTGAGACACAAGCTGCCTGTGCAGCCTGTGTGTACCAGGTAAAGTGTAAGGTGTTCTCAGTTCTGTTTTCTGAAATCCACACAGAAACCTTTGCAAGTCATCGCTGTTCTCCTATGTAAGAGCACTTGCCCGCTCTCACAGTAGAAATGCCAGCCCGCTCCAAGCTCATGGGTCTGTTCTGTGCTTCCCATGAGTCACGTTTTGACCTGGACTTGGAAATGGGTTCAGTGTGAAGTTCTGAAGGATTTTCTCTCTGTGACTGGTACTGTTTGGTGACATCCAATAGATTATTCTGTTATCACTCCTTGGAGTCAGGGAGATCACCAAGCTTCCTCTCAGCTTTTCAGTTTAGACCTACTAAGTTCCCAGGGAGGTAGTGTCTCCTTAGATCGGTCTCCTAGCTCATTCTGTTGGAAACAATTCTTTCTCTTTCCCTGGAGGGGTGTGTAGCTATCTGGGAGGTAAACATTTCCAAATATACTTGTACCCCTGGGAGGTGCCCCCTCTTCTACTCTCTAGTCAGTGTCTGTGTTTGGAACACTCTTGAGATGTCTTCCCTATGAACCTGACTGGCTGTCCTTATTACTAATGCCCCCTACCCCCTTCCTAAATTTGGGGACCATTCCTTATATAATTTCCTCCTTTGGTGCTAGTGCAGACTGACGTCCCCCTCCTTGCCCTCCCCTCCCGACCTTGGCAGGCAGTGCTGACCTGATGGCGTAAGGTTGCTTCTCAGCGCGGTCAGGCTCAGTCCTGAATCATTTCGAGTCTTTTAGCTTTTTATGTACGGCAGGGTCCTGTCAGCAAGGATCAGTTACTACAAGGGCACAATGAACAACGATGAGCAGTGAGGACATGTACTGTATTCAGAGTTATATCCCAAGATGGGTGTGCAACTAATGGTCGTTGAATGACTGTTAAAAAGCACCAGGCTGGTGTGAATATGGTTCTCAGGAACTACCTATACCAGATGCCCTGTCTCCGAGGGTCAGCTTCTCCGGAGAATGGAATTAGTAGATGTTTACCTACCTGTAAAAGGGAAGTTACTGGGCATCAGGCTTTCACACTTACGGAGGGTCCAACGTACCGCAGTGGTTGCCTTCAGCAGGATAAGGTGCCTGGGAAGCTGGCAGCTGACAAGTCCAGTAGCTGGGAGCCTCAGGGCTCAGGAGGCCGAAGTAGAAGTTCAAGAGTTCAAAGGCACTTTCGTTTTTTGGATAGGAGAGAGCATGGAAGCACACTGTAGGTAACAGAGGCCCCACCCAGTTCAGGTGGCAGATCCACTGGGATCCTCGACCTGAGGATTTATGACAGAATAACTTATAAAATTGGGATGCTAGTTCCTGTGCCCAGTGGTCGTGTGACCTGCTGATTCTAAGCTAAGTTTGTGTGGTGTTTTCCTTCACACGGTGACTCAGATGGTTTCCAGACAGCAAGGTGACAGGGGAAAGCATCCAGAAAGTGTGTATGTGGAAATAGCTTCCTGGAGCAGTTCTTCCCCTGACTGCCAGGCAGAGGTGTTGAGAAGACTAGCGTCAGGATATGACTGGCCAGTCCTGGAGAATAAAGTTGACTTCCTTCCGGGATGACTTCTTTTCTGGCTGCGACAGCTGCCGAGGGAGGGTCTCTGCCTCGTGGAGACTAGACTTTGGGATGGTTTTCCTCGAAGAATGCTTGTGCTAACTATACGCAATTATTTCCATGTTATAGACCACCGAAAACATTATATCAAGGTGGGGATCTTGGTTTCATACTTCTAGCCTGTGATGGTTTGTCTATGCTCAGTCCAAGGAGTGGCACTATTAGAAGGTGTGGCCTTGTTGGAGTAGGTGTGTCATTGTGGGCATGGGCTTTAAGACCCTCATCCTAGCTGCCTGGAAGCCAGAGTTCTGCTAGCGGCCTTCAGATGAAGGTGTAGAACTCTCAGCTCCTCCTGCACCATACCGGCCTGGATGCTGCTGTGTTCCCGCCTTGATGATACTGAACTGAATCTCTGAATCTGTAAGCCAGCCCCCATTACATGTTGTCTTTTATTTTAAAAAAAAGTGTTCAAAGGCATCAAACCAGGAGCCTGATGTCCAAGGACCACAGAAGAATACATCCAGAAGGTGAGGCAGAAGTTCCTCCTCCTTCCATGTTTCTGTGTAGCCCAAGATGATTGGATGGTGCCGCCCCTACCTTGCAAGTATAGGTCTTTACTCTACCAACCCACATGTCAGCCTTCTGGAATCACCAAAGAGAATACCTTTCTGATTCTTTTGGATTTAATACCAACTCACTGGCTGAGGCTTAGCCCATGTGTTCTGAAAGGAAGGGTCTGACATGATGGTCTATCCTTTCTGGATGACAGGGAATGGTCTTTTTGGGTTTTGAAGTCTATCATCTGGTTCCACTTCTGTCAGGTTAAGGAACTAGAGAATGGTGTGGCCAGGAAACAGGGTTCTCTTAGTATTCTACTCTACCCATCACCCCCAGGCCAGTTTCAGTGCCTCCTGGTTTAGAAAGACCAGGCTCTGGCTGGAAATCATCTCCTTCACAGAATGTCTCCTGTGGTTTCACCTCTCTGCTTCGACATAATACCAGTAATAGCCTGGGCAGTCCGCTTGCAGAGGGTAGAGTGCTACTTGATTCAGTATTGTACTCCATAGTTCCTTCTCCAGAGTCTTCCATCTACTTGTATTTTTTAAGAAATAAGGATCACGATGGAAGGGGCTGATTAAAGAGAATAGAAGAAGTTAATCTGGAGCTACACAGAGAGACTGACTGGGCAGGAGAAACTGAAGAGAAACTCTCAGAAAAATATTTATTAATTTTTCAGTCAACCGTTAAAGCAATTAATAGTCACTTTCATTTTAGAGATTGTTGTATATTTAACAAGGCATCCTGAATAATCCCCTGTGGCTGTGTCTTTTGTGCCCAGGGCAAGACCTATCTTTAAAAAGCACATTGAGCTTACGTACCTTGGTGGGCTGGTGGCTCCTTAAGAGTCAGCATTGTGGGGCTGGAGAGATGGCTCAGCGGTTAAGAGCATTGACTGATCTTCCAGAGATCCTGAGTTCAATTCCCAGCAACCACATGGTGGCTCACAACCATCTGTAATGGAATCTGATGCCCTCTTCTGGTGTGTCTGAAGACAGTGACAGTGTACTCATATAAATAAAAAAGATAAAAAAAAAAAAAAAGAGTCAGCATTGTGGTCTCGAATCTTGTTCAGTGTGTAAAAAAAGGACCCAGTGAAGAGGCCAGTCTGGGTAACTAGGACATGGTGGAGGTAGGAAAAGTAGGGGGTACACAGCTGGGAGGAGGTTGCTAGGACTTGTTGAGAGCATTTATTTTCACATTGGTTTCCTCCTGTCCATAGTTAAACTGAGAGGTTTGGTTGGGAATGCCCAGAATCTCTGAAACAAATAGGCAAAGACATGCAACCATCCATCCATCCATCCGTCTGTCCATACATCTATCTGTCTGTCCATCCATCTGTACATCCATCCATCTGTCCATCCATCCATCCATCCATCCATCCACCTACCCATCCATCCATCTATCCATCCACTTACCCATCATTCATCCATCCATCTATCTATCCACTCATCCATCCATCCATCCACTTACCCATCATTCATCCATCCATCCATCCATCCATCCATCCATCCATCCATTCATCCATCTATCCATCCATCCATCTATCATCCACTCATCCATCCATCCATTCATCCATCTATCCATCCATCCATCTATCATCCACTCATCCATCCATCCATCCATCCATCCATCCATCCGTCTGTCCATACATCTATCTGTCTGTCCATCCATCTCTACATCCATCCACCTGTCTGTCTGTCCATCCATCCAATCATCTGTCCATCTGTCCATCCATCCATCTGTCCATCCATCCATCTGTCCATCCATCCATCCATCCATCCATCCATTGATTGGTGCACATATCCATCCAGTCAGTTTTCAATGCCTGCCACAAAGCTGGTTGAGGAGACAAAGTGGCTATGTATGTGAGTATACTCCTGGTAACCATTTTTTTTTTTTCCCAATTCAACATAGTGTGAAAGGCACTGACACTTTCATTGTCTTTGGGGATATGTAGGCACATTTTTTTCAGCCTCACAATTCTGTGTTAAAAATGTTATCAAATGTGCACACACACACACACACACACACACACACACACACACACACACACACACACAGCCCTCGACCTATGGGTACCATAGTGGTGTATGGAGTTTTGTATAACAGGGCTATGTAATTCTACTACCTGTGTTTCAGAATAAGCAGTGCCCTTTACACTTTACATGATTTCTAATGAAGCTCTTAAACACTTAGGGCCTGATGCTCCTCTTTCACTCAGGTTAATGGCTAAACCTCTTCAGAACACTCAGACCCTTTCAGACCTGGCGATAGAAGGAAAGGAATGGAGAGCACAGAAGCCTTTTCTGTTTTAGAACATCACTTCTCCCCTGAGTCTGGGAGTTTCTTTGTATTGGTCCTGCCTAATCTTGACCTTGAGTCCTTTTTTTCTAGGAAAAGCAGCTTGTGGCAGGGGATCTGGAGAGCCCATGTGGTCCTATGCACTTTTTCCATTCGATCATACAGTATAAGACAAGGTCTTCCACTTCACCAGGGCTTAGTTTTCCCTGTTTAAAGTGATTGAAATACCGGGTCATGGAATTCTAGCTCTCTGACAGTATCCAATCCAGGGGATTCTTAATCTACATGTAATATCCTCCTGACATACCTGCCATTCCTTGTGTTGTGTCTTTCTGTTTGCAGTGAGCCAATAAAGCCAATGTTGTTGGAATATGTATGTTGGAATATGTGTGTTGGAATATGTATGTTGGAATGTGTATGTTGGAATGTGTATGTTGGAATATGTATGTTCCTAGTAGACTCTGGATCCTGGGGCATGGTTTATGGTGATAAAACATAGACATTACTGTAGGAATGAGTAATTGTCTTATGAGTAATTGTGATATTGCTAAGCTCTATTATCCTTTGGGGGTTGACCAGATGCTTACTAGGTTTCCTCAGGGTTCTCACATTCAGTTTTTCTGAATTTTCCTAGGTACTTCCTGTGCGTCATACTGAGTGAGGGCTACAAGAGAAAAGGCGGTGTTGTCTTGGAGTCCCTTCTTAGGCTGCAGGGCTTGCATTTTGTTTTATGCTGAGTAGAAGATCCTGAACCTTGAACTTCGGTTTTATTAACTGTGAAACTCTAATGATGATGACTAACAATATTGATAAATAATATTAATGATGAAAATGACATAGCTTCCCAGAGATGAGTGTTTTATCACTTAAGATTTGATTAATTCCCTCTTTAATCCTGTAAGTGCTGTAATTTCAATAGACACACGAAGACGCGAAGAAAACAGAGGGCGAAGGACTTTATTAGGATCACACAGCTAAAAAGTATCAAGCGGAATCCAAGCCTATCTCTCTGTCTTCAAAGCTTAGACCTTTTTTTTTCCCTCTCTGTGTGTTCAAGTGTTCATGCGTATGTGAGCTTGTGTGTGTGTATGAACATACGTGTATATGTGTATGCACATAGGTTAATCTTAGGTGTCATTCCACAGATGCTATGTACCCTGCTTTCTTTGAGGCAGAGCTTAGAACATGCCAGTTAAAGTAGGTAGTGTTGCTGCCCAGCAAGCCCCAGATACCTTTCAGAACTGAGATTGAAAGCCTGTGCCACTTGCTGCTGGTTTATGCCTGGGGTTCTGGGGAATGAATATGGGCAGACCCTTTACCAGCTGAACTAGAACCTCAGACTCAAATCTCCTTGCTTCAGTAAACTAAGATGATTGTCACTTAGCAAGGATATATTAAAACGTTTAGCCTGAATCATAGTTTTAAGAGTTCACAGTTTCAATGGGGAGCCAAGTCAAATATATATATATATATATATAAAATGCTTGTTGAAATAAGCAGGGATGCGTTAGAAGCTACAAAGGCAAGAGTTGAGGCTGCGTTAGGGGAGAGGTAGATTGGAGTGATAGAGCAAGTACCCTGTCAGGATGTAGTGGCAGTCGTAAGGAGCACTAGTTTGAGAGTCAAGAAGCCAGGACTTATCCTAGTTGACTGTATGTGAACTCTTAGATTTTTACATTTCTTGAAAAGAGTCAGTAATCTCATTATCTCCCAGATGACCGGGATGAGAACCTCCTTGCATGGTCAGGCACTGTAGAAGGGCCAGACCTTGCTGTAACAGAGAGAAATAAATCACATTCAATTTCAAGGCATTTTTACCAAAAGCCAGGTGTTCAATGATCCCTCTCTGTCTTAAACCCAAACTCCAGAACCCAGGGTTGCCATAGGAACTTTGTCATTATCATTCAACAGAAGCAGTCTCGCTCAGGTGGTGCACGTTTAAAAGCCTCCTTGTGCTATGTGTAGGGTCTTGGGAGTGGGAGTGTGGTGGGAGGGCACACCCAGGTAGGGGTGAAGTTATCAGGAGGATGGGGACTGCTGGACCTCCTACCCATCAGCTGAGGCACCTAGGAGTCGCTATTCACTGACACTGCCTACCTTGACTCCCTTCACTTGGACACAGACTGAGGTATACCAGGATCTTACCAGAGGACTGCACTGACTGTACTGACTGGGTTATCTTCCCAAATAAAGTTATGGAGCCTGGCTGTTAGAAAGGAAAGTCTCCTTCCTGTGGACTTGTACGTTGTGAAGGTAGTATTAACAGTGCTAATGATAGTAACAGTAGCACCATACGGCATTTTTTGGGGGGTGTCTTTCTGCTGTCAGACACTGCTTTTTGGCTTTCATATGTAGTATTTTCAGTAACTTCGTTCATGTCTCTTTAGCAAGTGAGGAGGCTGGGATAAAAGAAGGTGGTCGTGCCCATCCTCTCCTCTGTCATAACTAAGAGGTTCCCGAGAATGGATTGGTTCTAGGTTTCCTGGCTGCAGGGATGGGGTCAGGTGAAGTAGGTGGGTATCCATAAACTGGAAGGAAGAGGTAGATAGGTAGGTGTTAGAGAAGGGGTTCACGTTTATTATTCAGTTAGCCTTTCAGTCCTTTAAGAATCCCCAGGAGGCAGTGAAAATGGTCTCCGAATTGAGAGAACAGAACATATCTCAGAAAGTTCTTTGCTTAGGTAAGGGTGAACCAAGGAGCTGGAACCAGGTCCCCTCTGCCTGTGATACTCTGGGGCTTGTGACTTGAGTACTGAAGTGTATACCAGTGGTCCTCAGTCACTCAGGTAGGAGCTAGGAACACACTGCAATTTGGGTGCCTGTTGTACCCTGGAAGTTGGTCATCTTTGTATATGCCGGGCTCTAAAAATAGACCCCTTTTCATTCATTGTGTATTCAGAGCCAAGTTAGGCAGGGCTGGGCTCTCGTGTTGATTCAGATTATGATTCTTGATTTTCATTAATGTTGAGAGAATAACTTTTGAGTAATCTGTTTCGGCTAGAGGGTGTGATGGGTGAAAGAAAGCAGTATAGCGACTGCCCTCAAACTTTTAACATTGAAACTTTGCCTGGCTGTCTCCGTGGCTCCCTGATCCTGGTTTAAAATCCAATCATCCTTCCTCACTCCAACCCCCCCTTTTAATCTTCTATAAGGTGTGCATACACTGTAAATATCGCGAAGGATTAGAAAAAAATGGTAAAGTATTGGGTGTCTAAAGCACAGAGTAGAGATCTCTAAGTAGATGTACCTGATGGGTAGCCATGTGCTAATATCGTGAGCTCGCAGAGCAGAGGACCACTCCAGCACATCATTCCATCAAAGGACAGCCACAGATGCTAGATTTCGTGTTGGTTCCTCATGGTTCTGGCTTTTCTCATGGACTGCGAATTGGCCAGAGGACGTCTTTGCTTTCCATGGCGCTAGCTCCTGGTTCTGAAGCAGACAGAGACACAGTTCCTTGTGAGGGTGTAGGGATGGGGGTGTGTAGCAGGCTGTCTTCTGTCCTTTGGCCACATTCAGACGTGATTGGTTGTCTCTGCTGGTGAGGGCTGTGCTTATGCGTAAGCTGATAAAGAATGAGATGAGATGAAAAGTATTGAATCATGCTCTGTCTTTGGGCTTTTTTTTTTTTTTTTTTTTTTTTTTTTTTTAAGCAAAGTATGAGACTGAGGGAGATAGTTCAGTGGGTACAAGTTCTTGCTGTACCAGCCTGAGGACCTGAATTCATATCCCAGCCCCAGCCCAGCAGCTCCTGCCAGCCAACCTAGTGTAAAAAGTAACCATTAGGTTTAGTGAGGGACCCTGTCTTAGGGGAGTGCTGTGTAGAGTGCTAGAGGAAGATGCCCCAGGGCCTTCTCTAGAACTTGCACTCACACCTACACCAACATCACATATATCACAGGAAATCCCCTTCTCTCAATGACGGAATGTAAAACAGTGAAGAATAAGTATTGTCTGCTCTCCGGGCATGCATGCAATACAATCTTGGTGTGTAACCAAGAAAAGTGGTTGGGACTTTCTGGAAGACTAGATCCTACTAAGTGTACACCTATCTGGAGCTCTAGTGTATGTCAGGAGACACCTGGTTTATTTGTTAATTAACAGCTATGTGTTTTTTCTTCTCCACTGTTCTGGGCACATGTTTATTAAGTTGTCCACTTAAAGCTGACCAAACCAACTGCCCCTGCCCCATGCTGGACTTACAGGTAATCCTGACCACACTTTTACACGGCTGCTTATACTGTGTAAGAGCTCGGACCCTCTGAACCATGTCCACTAATGTTAGTCTGTGAAATCTGCTTCTTATGGAATCCTGATCTTAGAAATGATAACCTTGAATCGTTAAATAAATTACCGAGCGATCAGAGTTTTCATTGAGGGCTGCTAAAAATAGTAACACACAACTGTATAGACATGAGATATTTTGGAAAATGGGTAAGAATGTTAAAAATGATCATTAATAATGACTAAGCAGCAGCAGCCAGATATTGTGCGTCTTGGAGGGGCTTTGATCATGATTCTAGATTCAGCTCCCAGATGACAGGAACCAGAGAGGGCGGTGGTGCATGTTAAATGCCAGAGATTAAGGTGATAGGAAGCTCTAGAACTTAAGTCACTTTTTAAATCACATCTATTGTAAGAGAAGGAAAATGATGGTGTAGTTTCAATTGATAAATGGAGAAGTTTCAGAGGATACTTCTCTCTTTCTGTGAGGTTCTGAAAGTGAACTTTAGCTTTCGACTTGAAAGATCGAGATTTGTAAATAACCGTGACCCAGGTTATAGTGCTCTAGGGATTTGTTATAAAATAATTCTCGAGAGAAAAGTGTAAGAAGATTGAGTAGGGCAACGGTGAAAAAAAATTGGTTTGGTCATTGTTGACGCCTAACCTAGGATACACAGTAACTCCCTTCTTGTGAATACCTTGACCATTTCCCCTTTCTACTCCCTCCTTCCTTTGTCTTTGCCTTCTTTCTTTTCTTCTCTCTTAACTTAAAACCACCACCAACAACAACAACAGAACTACATTATGTGTGATTTGCCTGCATATATGTTTGTGTACCAACGTGCATGTCTGGTGCTCGTGGACTGAGGAAAGGTCACTGGATACTTAACGTAGAGTTACCGAAGGTTGTGTGCCCCCATTGGGGGCTGGGAATGGAACCTATATCCTCTCAAGGGCAGCGGGTGCTCTTAACTACTGAGCCATTGTTATGTTCTTCGGTCCCTGATTGACGCTTTCTTTGGTAATAAAACTTTCTAATGCAAGAATGTAGCCTTGTGGGAGTTAATCTTGGCTGTCAACTTGCAAACTGGAAAGACCGGAAGACAGAACCACACTTAAGGAATTTCCTCCATCAGATTGGCCTGTGGGTATGTCTTTGAGGGCATTTTCTTGACTAATGGCTGCAGGGGGGCCTAATCCACTGTGAGGTATGCACCGACACTATGGGTCACATAGGAAACAGCTGAGCAGAAGCCGGGAGGGAAGCCTGTAAGGAGCATTCATTCCTCCACTGCCTCTGCTTCGGTTCCTGCCTGGAGCTCCTGCCTGCTTCCATGGACGATGGACGATATAAGCTGACTAAACCGTTTCCTGCCCAGGTTGGATTTTGGTCGTGGTATTTGTCATAGCCACAGGGTATTGCCATAGAGCTGTGCTATTTTTGTGTGTTTTGTTTTTGCAAAGGTTGTGATGGTATTTGGAGCTCTTTCTGGAAAAGTCATTGAGTGCTCAGACCATGAGGAGCCTTCGTAGGCGATCCAAAGGTAACGCTGACAGAAACAAGACAGTGGGGCCTGGGCTGCAGCGTTCCAAAGGGAAGCAAGGATTCTAATCAAGGTGGTTTGCGTAGTATTTCGAATTAAGAATCTGTGGGTGTCAACCCTTTCGTGCTTTGCTGGGACAAGGGGAGCTGGTTGGCTGGGGTTGAACATCAGCTGTGATTAATAAGGGGCCTGCATTATTGAGGTGAAATCTTCTGGGAAGTATTTCCTCAGGGTCACCACACAGAAGATATGGATCGGTAGGGGTGGGGCAAGCTGGCAGCAGGGCTTGGCAAATGAGGTGTAGGCACCTCCCACGTGGTCCAGGCTTTGCAGGATGAAGGGGTCATGAAGAGCAGCTGAGGCTTCGGCATGGTGTGGCAGAGTCCAAATGGCCCTGAAGAGAGGGGTAGGAAACTAGGACAAACCTTTCCCTTAGCTTCTTCTGTAATCAGGCAAGGCCAAGTCTGTCACAGGCTTGAAATGGTTGAGTTGGATGTGGTTGATGTTACCTGATATTGTAACTTCCTAACACTGTGCCCTGCACTTCACGGGTTCTGGGTTTGGGCGCCAGGGTGGAGAGTCCATCAGTAGGATCCAGGATTTTACAGTTGTGTTCCAGTCCTAACTGTTACCTTTGTGTTTTCTGCATTAGAACTTCCTTCTAGGATTTATGTTTAAACAAAAAGGAGTTCCTGCTTTAAGAAGGAAAAGAACAAAAGGAAGGAAGGAAGGAAGGAAGGAAGGAAAGGAAGGAAAGGAAGGCAGGCAGACTGACAGAAAAGGTAGAAACTATCCTCTGACTACATAAAGGAGGAAATGAAAGGCCAGAGAGGGAAGAGAACCAGATTCACCTAGGAGGCAATTGCCTGCCCCAGCCCCCTGGCAGCTGTGTCTGATCTGTTCCCCCAATCTGTAGGCTTTTAGCTTCCTGCATAGGCTCTATGCATTTTGCACTCCAGGCTGTCTTTCCCCTTTGGCCAGAACTGCTGAACACCTTCTCTGCCAGAAGCATGCCGGGAGGAGAGTCCTTTGAGAAGCTCGCTGTGTTCTGTGAGCCCCCACCTTGCTAGCTTTTTAGCTCGTGGCCCTGCAGCCGTGCCAGATCCCTTCCAGCAGAAGACAGCCCAAGATTGCAAATTTGGGAAATGAGCAGTCTCCTCGGGAGTCCACACGGGCTGGAAGGCTGGATATTGAACACTGAATCATTTTTAATGCTTGTTTCACCTGCTGTTCATCCATATTTGCCTTCAATAAAACCAAGCAGGCTAGAAGAGCCTCGGGAGAGCCCATCTTTCAGGGCCAGGGACACCTACGGAGCACAGTGGGAATCCAGGGTTATAAGGACGTTCTGGTAAGTTGGAAGGTTTCCTTCAAGAGCCAGGTAGCCATCTAGGAAAGGAAGGGGGTGGGGGGTAACCTAAAAGGATAAGAGAGGGTGCCCTTTCTTTCTTTTAGGCTAATATTAGACCTTAAATTTACTTCGAACCCTAATCTGCACGATGAAATTTGCTTCCACTGCTAACATTTTTGCTGTAGATCTGGCCTAGCTAGAGGGTTAGGTAGTGGTGGGAGAGGCGGTCAGGACGGGGGTAGCCACTTTCTGTGCAGCTTGAGTTAGCCCCGCCTGAGTGGCGCGCTGGTGACCTCACCCCGCCTTCCCTGTGCTTGTGCTCCTGACCTCACCGCACTCTCCCTGTGCACTTCTGATGGAATGTGCTGATAGCTTTAGAGTCTGGTTGCTGGGCCTTAGGAAACGCCTTAGAGCTGAGCTCAGGGCTGGCACCCATGCACTGGAGGACCTGTTAATGGCTTTAATCTTTACCAAGTATTTGCTGTATGTTAGGGCAGTGTTCCAGGGGTGGCGAAGACCTAGTCCACGCTTACAGGTGCACACTCTAATAACGCAATGGAAAGTAAGGGCAAGTGATCTGTTTTATTGAGTCTCTGCTGCTTGCTGGACACTCCTCAATGATTTGCCTGTGTTTCCTCCTTTCTGTACCCTTTAAAACAATCAGAGAGGAAAGTTTCTCCATTAATAACCACGCTTTACAGATGGAGCGTTGGGGTTTGGAAAGAGCACATAGCCTTCACCGAGGTCAGGGAGGTGGCAGTGAGCTTATGTCAAAGACAGGATTTGTGCTGGATGGTCGTCTGCAGAATATATGTTCTCCCCACCAATACTCTGCTGCCTTGCATGGCGGAAAGGACTTGCTGTGGCCCATAAGTCAGTGGAGAAGGAGAAAAAAAGTTGGCCCCTTGAGCGTTGTAGTTATGGAGAAAAACTAGGAGAGGCTTCCCAGAAGAGATGACTGCCTGGGTGTAGAGTAAGAGACCAGGAGTATGCCTTAGGGGCCAGCAAGAACCCAGAGTAGAAAGCACGGGCCTGTTTGGAGAACTGTAGGTGGCAGTCTGTGCTGGGATAGGAAATAGGAAGGAAGACGTCCACCACGCTGGGGAGAACTCTCAAGAGTGGCATCCAGCTGTCTTCCGTTTCAGTAGTCACTAGCCGCTTGTGGCTACTTTAACTGAGTTAAAATTAAATTGTATTAAAAAGCTGCTTCCTTGGTCTCTGTGGCCACATGCAAGGAATGGCTCGTGAAGTGGAGGGCCCGTGTGTGGGATTTTGTGTATTGTCCCCAGAAGTTTTGTTGGACTGTACTGGGCTGACTCATTTCCGTACTTGTCACACATCTGCTAGGCTTTCTTGGCTGTTCCCTGACAGTTCCCAAGAATGCAGAGTTCCAGGGGATTTGTTCTGATGGGAGCCTGTGTGCTGTCTGATTCTCCCGGCATTGGGGGATTGGAGGGTGAGAGTGTGTGTGTGTGTGTGTGTGTGTGTGTGTGTGTGTGTGTGTGTGTGTGCGCGCGCGCGTGCGCACGCAGGCAATGTGCACTTGCTCCAAAGGTGAATGTTAGTGACCTTTTTAAAACAGTACTTCTCAGGTCAATATATAAAGCAAACCCCCAAATATATCATTTTCCCTGTAAGCCGAGAAAGCTGCAAGTTTCATTAGAAAGGCTGTGGTAAATCTATTTTTAATTTTATTTTTTTATTAAAAACGCCTTACTGCTCAAGATCATAATCTCTAACTGAATAATAGGTGTCATTTTAGAGTCTCGAATAGCCAGCGCAACAGCACACACTGGAGGTTCTTAAGAAATGGGATTTGGTGCTTTACATTATTGTCGGGACAAAAATAGGTCAAAAAGCTTTTCCTTTCTACTTCAAGTACAACGCTCTGACTTTACACATGGCGAGAAGCCATTTAGCAGTATAAAGGGGATTTTATTTAGATAATGGTAACCTTGTTTGATTTTTTACAAACTTTGTTTTGTAAAAGGAGCCCGACTCTCCTTGAAGCCCTGTAGGCAGTTGTTAAATAGTTCATTTGTGGCCAAGATATCTCGTTTGGAAGACTCGAGATTCACTCCCACATTTTGAAATGATTTCGTCACTGTTTTGGAATCTGTGGTTTGTGCTCGAGTCCTGACTCTGTCTCTTACTCTCTGTGGGCTTGGGCAAGTGCCTTCATGGCTTCTGGGCATCTCTTGGTGTCCTAGCTTAGCATTCGCGTTTGCTCTGGATGGGCTATGGTCACATCCTCCCAGGGACTCGGGAGAAGATGACACAGGGCTCTGAGAAGGACAACGATGATTGTTCTGTCTCATGTTTGGCCTAAGGATTACACAAGACCTGGTCAGAGTCCTAAGATGGCGAAGCTGTGGCAGGAGCTACTGAGCTCTCAGTTCAGCAGTGGGAGAGACATGTTGGCTGGAACAATTCCTATCCAGGTCGGTGGGGTCATGTGGCCAGGTTTGCTCCTAACTCTGGACAAGGAAGCAGAGGGCTCCAGGCAGCATCAGGGCTGTGCTGTAGCTTTTAAGGTCCACGCCAGCAAACCAACTTCCTTGTTCCCACCTCTCTAAGGTTCCACAGCCTCCCAAAACAGTACCACCAACTGGGGGAGGGACGAAGTATTTAGCATATGACATCCAAATCATAACAGGGACTAAAGTGACCAAGAACAAAAGTGCTGGACATATCATACTTTGCCTGACAGGGATTTACAGATCATCAGCCATTAGACTTTTTTGTTTGTTTGTTTTTTAAAGATTTATTCATTTATTATATATAAATGCACTGTAGCTGTCTTCAGATACACCAGAAGAGGGCATCGGATCTCTTTACAGATGGTTGTGAGCCACCATGTGGTTGCTGGGAATTGAACACAGGACCTCTGGAAGAGTAGTTGGGTGCTCTTAACCGCTGAGCCATCTCTCCAGCCCTGTTTGTTTGTTTTAAAAGGTTATTTAGGTTGAATTTTCTCCCTCTTGGATGGAAAAAGCTGCCCGCTAAGAAATTTCTCAGAACTGATTTAAGGTACCTGCCGGGGGGAGGGGTGGGAATTATATATGATGCTCATCTCCTAGGGCAGCTGTAGGGATGTAGGACTGCAAATATCCCAAAAGCGTATTAGAGACAGTATGTTACTGGATGCCTTTGAGAGAGGATGAGGGAATCTCTTAATATATTCACTTTGCTTGTCAGAGAGGCCTAACAGTTTTCGTTCGTAGATCAAAGCTGGAGTGAGAGATTAAATTGTATTACCCTCAGCCTTTTAAGAGCTAGCCTCCAAGACCACTTTTAAATATATCCTGCTATGAAGTGGTCTTACACGCATTGCAAAGCGACAACAGACTGTTGATTTTTAGGATCAGTTTTGCCTTCTTGAGCTAAATTGTTTCTTGTGGAACTTCTCTTAATTTGCCTAGACTTTGAGGCATTGGACGTTCACTCGGTGAATTCGGACGCCAGTTTGGTGACATTCTTGTCAAATCACTTCATTCGAAGCTGGGTAGAATGCTAAGGCCAGTCTGTGGGTGCATGCTTTTCCTATGTTAGTTAGCATTGTTTCAACCCTCTTCACCGTGGAAGCTGTTTCTCTGGGCTGTGGATCGTTCCATGGTGATTTCATAATCCGTCGGTGAGCAGAATAACCAGACTCTTAAATCCTGTGCAGTAAGGTGTTTGGACTGTGCATAAACCCAGACCTCCCCGCTCGCTCACTGCAGCAGGTGATTGCCATGGGTCAGCGAGGGGCACGGCTCTCTACAGTGATGTGTGTGCCAGGGCCTCATACCTGGCAGGCAGGCAGTAATCATTTTTCTTCTCATTCATGTAAATGGGTTATTTTAAGGCAAGTCATTCTGGCTCCAGGGGAATTAAGACTTTTATTAAAGAATCAATGGACCCCCTCCAGCATTCGTCGTCTCCTTCTTTGGGTGGGTAAATCTTGCTCTCAGTAGATGTTCTGCTTTTGTGATCTTGTGTATGGGGTGATTGTTCTCCGCTGATGTGCTGAGATGAGGACATTCTCTCAGCTCTAATCCTTTTACTCAGCATGTGCCGCATACTCGAGGACCAACCCTCTCAGGTGCCCAGGACAGCACCCTTTTCCTCTCCCATGAGATGCCTTGTGTTCTTGATAGGCCTGTTGTGTGAGCTATTCCTGAAGCTGCGGCTGGGGTACTGGATGTCTGTGCTTCCTCCCCAGCATGGCATGGGTGTTTCTGTCCCGAGAGTAGTTTATTCCTTTCATTTTCCTCCCTCCCTTGATGCAGATAAAGCTATGGGGAGCTGTTATGGTGGGATGGATGGTATTAATTCTGTCATACCATCAGTGATATCTAGGAGCCCCCTTCGGGGAGAGATGAGCGCAGACAGCCAGCAACTCAGAAGAACTGTTGGCAGGTAGAGCCCAACCCTTAGTGGGATGGGCTATGCTTAGAATGTTTCTCAGTTCTGCTGCCGAAGGTGTTTCATTAGAGGTAAAGACACAAACGACTTATTAATTAATTAATTAATTAATTAATTTATTCAAACAGGGTCTTGGGTAGCTCAGGTTCACTTCGAACTTATTTCGTCGTCGATGTGAGCCTCTCGTCTCAACCTCTCCAGTGTTGGGACCTTTATACGGTGCGAAGCATCAAACCCAGTGCTTCTCGTACGTTAGGCAAGCAATTCTACCAACTAAGTCACCTCCCTAGTTCGAAGAAACACAATAACAGTGATGATAATAAATTATTCTATCCTACTGTTCTACACATGACTGAAAATAGAGTAGAGGAGGGTCTGGTAGCCATGGTCTTAGCATAGAATGAATGCAAGAGAACCTCACACTTTAGTCGGGCGATGAGAGAGAATACTGAGAACTGAGGAAGAGTGGGAGTGTGCAAACTGTGGGCCAGGATGCCTCCACGAGTGTTTACCTTGCAAACGGTCCCGACATTAGAAGAATACTATTTTCTGTCACGAGGAATGACAGTTACATTTCACTGTCTATCAGTAAAGCCTTGCAGGCCCACACCCACACATATTCCGCCTCCCACCGCCTTCAGCCTGCATAGTCGCAGCTGAGACAGCAGCAGGCAGAGCTTCAGGGATTTACAACCTGACCTTTTCACAGTTTGCTGACTCCTGCATGAATATGCTGTTTGTAGAACCTTCCTGGAAAGGTTCATGGAAAACTGATAACGTTCGATCAATTAGGTAGAAGGCACTGTGTTGGCCAGGACCACCATGCAGCTCTTGCAGGTGACGATTGCCTTCCTTCAGTTGTCCTTATAGATACTGGGCTGTCACTTGTGGGCATAGACACTCTCACCTGTGTCCAATGTCCTGCTCAGGTGTACCTAGTAATCTTCACTTGCTCATGAAGCTTTTCCAGTTTTTAAAGGCTTCTCATGTAACTGCCTTTGTTCACAGTTGGTTTTCTTTTTCACGTTATTTTCTTCTGGTCTGTTCATAGAAGTTAGCCCTTCTTAAGGATGTTATGGGCAGGTATATAAGTGTTTGTTATTACAAATTCACAATCTTGTTGAAATTTATTCTTTTTTTCTCTCCCCCTCCTCCCCACCTTTCCTTTACCCCTTGAAATTTATTCACTCCTTTTTCTCTCCTCTCTCCCTTCAATCCTCCCTTCGTCTCTCCTCTCCACCTCTTCCTCCTTCTTCGCAGTGTTACAGAAGACCCTGTGGTTTTTGACATGGCCATCATGGGATTCCCCATGTTCAAACAGTGTTGACAGGGCCTGGCTGAGAATTTGTATCTTTTGGTTTAAGGGAGTGTGGTGGTTTGAATAGGCTCATATGGGGTGGCATTATTAGGAGGTGTGGCCTTGTTGGAGTAGGTGTGCCTTGTTTGAGGAAATGTGTCACTGTGGAGGTAACTGTGAGGTCTTATGTGTTCAAGCTACACTCAGTGTGGCACACGATATCATTCTGCGGACTGTGGATCAAGATGCAGAACTCTCAGCTCCACCATCAGTCTGCACACTGCCGTGCTTCCTGCCATGGAGATAAGGGACTAAACCTCTGAAACCGTAAGCCAACCCCAGTGAATGTTTTTCCTTATAAGAGTTGCTGTGGTTTTGGTGTCTCTTTACAGTGATAAAAACCTAACTAAGAGAAAGAGGAAGACAGCTGGTAGCATGGCCATCTCACACTCTGGGAGGTGTCTCTTGCAGTGGACCAGAACAGGCGTCTGAATCCTACTGCTATTTCACTTTAATAGGGTAGGGGATTGGCAAATAATCTACAGAGACCAGCTATGCAAAAGCTAGAAAAACTCAAGACAGTTGAGTTCATTCAGTTAAAGCACCTTTGTTCCTGTCATGAATGAGGCACTCTTTTAGAGAAATGGAATTGCCGTGGATATTTTATCTCATGGTGGTACATATGGAGACAGACATAGACAGACACAGACACACACACACAGACACAGAGAGAGAGAGAGAGAGAGAGAGAGAGAGAGAGAGAGAAAGAGGGAGAGAGGGAGAGAGAGACACACATACAGAGAGAGAAAGAGAGAGAGATGGACACACAGACACACAGACATACACAGAGAGAGAGACAGACAGACAGACAGACAGACATGTATACACAGAACATACACACACACAGGTAGACAGATGGACACACAGACATATATACACAGATACATACACAGACATACACACACACAAACACAGATGGACAGACAGATGAACACACAGATATATATCTATATATATCTATATCTATATATATATATACACACACATACACACACACACACACATAGATACATACACAGACATACAGACCCACATACAAGGCTGGACAGACAATGGACACACAGACATTTATACACAGATACATACACAGACATACACACACAAACACAGATGGACAGACAGATGGACACACAGACATATATATATACATAGATACATACACAGACACACACACACACAAACACAGATGGACAGACAGATGGATACATAGACATATATATACACAGATACATACATAGACATACACACACACAAGGCTGGACAGACAATGGACACACAGAAATACATACACAGATAGATACATAGACATACAGACACACACACACACACACACACACACACACACACACACACACAGACACAATGTACATAGCAAGGATTGAATCCAAGGCCTTGCATGCCTTGTCTCTTACTCTACTCTGGATCTTAGAAATAATATATGTAAAATCGATCCAAATAATCTGCAAATAATCTAGTTGGTGAGATGTAGTAGGTGGTGATACAGGAACTGGATAGGAAGTCTGTGCTGTAGGGTTGGGAGGATACCCAGAGCCTCTGATAAAGCCATCAGAGCCAAAATAGGACAGGAAAGAATTTTAGGTAGTGGCCACAGCAAGTATAAAGGTCCTGAGGGTGCAAGGTCACTTGAACAGCAATAAGCTACTGTGGCGGGGCTGCGGGAGGTCACAGTGGGACATGTGGGTGAAGGCAGGTCAGATCTCACTTAATAATGGAATAGCGGCCAGCCTGGGGGTTGGGTGCGCAGAGCCCACGTTGTCTTCCGAGCTGCCTTGTACTGTCTGTGTATAAGATTTAGGCTCTAACCTGCTTGGTTCTTACTGCCTGTGGTGTCCTGGGCTTAAGTTTACTTGCCTCACCCACTCTTGGCTTTAGTGCTGTCCCAGTAAACTGTGTCTGAATCAGCATCACCAAGACTCACTCTGGCCATCAGATTTTAGTGACAACAAGCAGGGTCATGCCCAGGCCTCATCTTTACGCTGCGGGCGACATGATTCACTTTTCTCCAGTGAGGTAGATAAATGTGGTTGCTCCCATTTTGACTCATGCAGGGAGCCGCTGGTCTGATCTACTCCGTTTGCTGGCAGCTTCTGAGTGGTTGTAGGTCCCTGTTGCAGGCCGTTGGATGTGACTTCTTCCCCATAAGCTTTCTTTTGCATGTATGTATGAACAGACAACAGTCTTGCTTGCAAAACGACATACATGAGTCCAGAGCCTTGCTTGTGGCTTTAGTAACTCAGGTTGGGGCAGGGGAGATGGAGTTCAGCAAAAGAGGAATGGAGTTAATGCTACCTGCTTTCACTCATCAGGATCCTCCTCATACATAACAGTGATTGTTCCTCTGAAAGTAAAAACCTAGAGTGTCTAATGTCTATCAAGCGAGAGCCAAGCACTCATATACCTGGTTTCATCTCAGGACTCCTGTTTCTCTGGGCCAAGGATACTAGTGTACCCCTTATTGCCTGAACATTTCTCCGTGCTCTGTGCTCTGGAAAACTTGGCATCTGACTCAGCTCTTGGCTACAGCGACTCTCTAGGCTGTTGGTTTGCAGTAGTGCCAGCATGGTTTTAGCATGAATAACACATGGCAAATACCATGAGACCCTCAAACGTCATTTCTCACCTGCTGTGTGGTTAGGGAGTTCAGAGCTGCAGACCCAGGGGAGGTAGAATTTCTGCTTTTATCCTGGATGTCATCAGGCACATTAGTGAATGCACCGTGGGGCTGTGGAATTGTTACGTCTTCTCCGTTACCATTGTGGGCAGCCGGTACACTCGATCACTGTTGAGGTAGCTGGACAACAAGGGTAAAAATTCATGGACAAATCAGCCATCATGGATACCCCCGCCACCCCCTCTCCACATGAAAACTACAGTAGATTATGTGGCTTCTTCTCAACCAAGGAAGTATCACGTTCACACAAAGCCTGGACACACCCATCGTGACGACATATATGTAAACATCAGTTGTGAAGTGCCTGTTCCATCCGGTTCTGTGAGGATTGTCCCTTGTGGTGTGTATTCACTGCATGTGAAATTTCCCTGGGAAATTTCCCGTGATTGTATGACCGAGGTTTGGCTTCTAACTTTAGAGGGCGGGTGTGTCCGCCTAGGAAGGCTAATGGCG
Organism: Rattus rattus; assembly: GCF_011064425.1. Lineage (NCBI taxonomy): Eukaryota > Metazoa > Chordata > Mammalia > Rodentia > Muridae > Rattus > Rattus rattus. Next base: position 3,433,318 of record NC_046170.1, read on the forward strand.
TTATTTCACTCATTTCTTCCTTGCTGAGTAATACTGACGTGGTGGAAACTCTGGATTCAGTGATTATATTTTCCCAGTGCTGGATTCTTTTCATAGATTTGGTAAAGAGGGAAATGGATGACTGATGCTTTTCTCACAGCATCTTTCTCTCAAACATTCACTTTTATGGCTTACCACATTATTATTATTACCATTATTATTATTATTAATATTATTATTATTATTATGGAAAGCACAGCTCGGCTTCAATGTTTATAGTAGAGCGTAGATGCTAAGTACATATTTGTATACGTGGCAGATCTTAAGACTTAGTGACAGACGCGTTTCGATTTCTGGGATCCAGTTTTGTTTCCTAGTAGTGAGAAGCCCGTGAAAGTCGTCCAGGCTCTTGGAATTCTAATATTTCTACAGTGAAATGACAGCAGTCCAGCATCAGGACCAACCTCACCTCTCATGGCACTTTAGTAGACCCACTATGGCAACGGATTTTAGACCCAGTGGCTTAAACTATAGACATTCATATTTTCATAATTCTATGGCCAGAAGGTCAAGGCGTTGACCACAGGGTTTTGTTCTTCTGAGACCTGGAAGACAGCACTTTTCTGTGTCCTCACAGTGAATCCCTGTGTACTCGTATCCTGATCTCTTCCCTTGGGTTTGATCAAAGTTCATTCTAACAGTAATTATTTTACACCTCTCGCCTCCTTAGAGACGCTTACCTCCAAACACAGTGTAAATTTTAGGAACTAGACATTGTAACTTGACATATGGCTTCTAGGGGATCACCCATGACTTAGAGAAGGTCATGAGCGTGGCTCTCGTAGAGTTGCCCTTTCAAACACACTCTAACTGATTAAGAATTTTTCACAATACTGGGACATTTAAAAATCTAATCAATGGGATTATATAATTCACATAAAGTCAGTTATAGGGTGAAATGTTATCATTTCCCTTGTTGACCGAACTGCTTTGAGGGGGTTCTGGTGCTAACCTCATCTTCCCCCTAGAGTAGGGCATAGGGAATTGACAGCAATGTGTTGGAGTTATGTAGTCTGTGGAACCTATTACATCATCAAGAGCCCATGTCTACCCACTTTGGGGCAGGGCTGCCTCTGGGGCATTCTGTAGTATGCCTATAAGCTCTGTCTGCTTAGTTCATTACCAGCAGTCTAATAGCATGTAGCCCTTACTCAGCCCTTACTTAGCCACGTATGGCTTCCATAGGGACCCAGCCTGCCTGGAGTTTGGATTTGGATTAGGGCCTTTGCTTCACGCTGTGCTCTTACCTGTGGCGTTCCACTGGGTTTCAGAGAACGAATGGGTGGCTTCCAGAACCTCCAAATATGGGTAGGTTTGTGGTTATATCTTACCCGGCCTTCCCTAAGTTCCATGGAGTTGTCTCAATTTAGACAGCCTTTCCTGGTTTATTGAGTTCTGCAACTGAATTCCAGAGCCACCACTCCAAAGCCAGGAGATTAGCTGACCCCATGTTAACTAAGACTCGAGCTTGTGATGGTCTCTGCATTCTGTTTTCTGACCTTGGTCCCCAGGCTCACTCATGCCCATTTCTGACCAACCTTGCCCAATCGGTGGGATGTATCTGTCTGCTCAGGCTTAGGCTTGCTGGCCGGGCTGATCATTTGCCTTATATGTGGAAGGAAAAGTTGCCTGGGGTTTTCTGGTGATGTCAGACCCACAGCTGAGTAATGGGCATGTGGCCGGGTGGCCTGGGGCATGGTCAGTGTGATGGCTGCTGGCAGCAGTGGTACAGAAAGTAAAGGCCAGGGTCACAAGGGGCTCTGTATTCAGGGCTGCATTCAGAATGTTTAGAATGTGTGATTCAGAAGCCTAAAACCTGAGTGGAAGTTAGGTGAAAGAAAGGCAGCCCGTCAGTGGGGGCTACAAGAAAGGAGAGAAAATGTAATGTGAAGGGAGAAGCTAGTTTACTAAACTTGTCACTTAGCACTCTGGGGCTGATATTTGGAAATGACATGTTTGACTTAGGATCATGCCTGGGCCAGACTAGGAGGACCTGTGTGAGTAAAGCTCAGAAGTTTGGATCTAGCTTCTTTAGATCTCCGGCCTGTTAGGGGTGTGTGTGTGTGTGTGTGTGTGTGTGTGTGTGTGTGTGTGTGTGTGTGTGTGTGTGTGTGTGTGTGTGTGTGTGTGTGTGTGTGTGCATGCATGCATGTTTGGGCATACATGTGTGTGCGTGTGTGTGTGTGTGTGTGTGTGTGTGTGTGTGTGTGTGTGTGTGTGTGTGTGTGTGTGTGTGTGTGTGTTACAAAGTCTTGCTCCATACCCTTGTTTATTCCCTAGCTCTGTGCTTGTGCCTGGGACTTCGATGGCCTTAGGGCTGGGAGGGAAGCTGAGAGGAGACAGAAACAGCCTTATTTGCATGTTCACGATATTATACTTACTTAAAATTAAAACTAGTATTTCGTCAGCTGGAGCACAGAAGTTGCTGTCAACCTTGGGGGTGCTTCTGTGGGCCCCATAACCTGTCTGGTACAGGGCAGCATGGTGGACATTAGGCTTTAGCACAACAAAGGAAAAAGCATCCTTGCTGCTGGCTGTCCCAGCATCTCTTTATGCTCTCCCATGACTTCTCCAGCTCTTCGGGCCTGCACTCCTCAGCCTTTGTGTATGGCTGGAGGACCAGGGAGATACGGGCAGAGGCGGTATACACAGAGACCCAAATATAAAGCCTTCTCATGTCTTTGTCACTTCCTGGCTATGTGCACTTACGATCTCTGCTAAAACAGTAACCTCCCATTATTTGGTGTGGCCTGATTGCCCACCCTCAGATCAAACACCGAAACCCTAACCCCTGAGAGGATGTATAAAGAAGCCTTGAAACATGCTTGGTTCCTGAGAGTATTCGGAATGGAATTGACACCCTTAGAAAAGACCTCAGGGACCTACCTTCCCCTTTCTGTATACTCGAAGGTTCTACCAGTTAGGTAATTTCCTGGGCTGGTCGTGAATTTCTCACCCTAGAGAACTATGGGGAGTAAGTTTCTCTTGTTCATACGGCACCCATTCTCTTGTCTTCTGTTATGGCAGCTGAATGGAAACCTTGATCTCCGGTGCCATCATCACCAGCACCATCATCACCACCGTCATCACCTACTTCTTTAGTCTTTTCCTCTACCAGCATTTTTCTTTGTGCTTAACATATATGAACTCATTTGATTCTTTTCATAGCCCCGAATTATTTATATGTCATGCCATATTCTGGTTTTTTTGGGGGGCGGGGGAGGGGTTATCCTGTGCCATGGAGGTAATTCAGGAACTTTCCAAAGACCATGGAGCTGATGAGTGGTAGAACTGAGACCCAAAACTGTATGGCGCTAGAACTTGCTTTGAGCTCTGTCTCTCAGTAAACATGTCTGCCAGTCTGTACACCAGGGAGCTAGGAGGAGGAGGAGTCTAATGGTCACACTGGTAATTGTGTGGTGTTGGCATCACCCCCTCCCCCTGAACCCTTCCATGTGCTAATCAAACATAGCTGACAAGTGCTCCTGGGAATTGACTTAGTCAGACAGCTTCATTTAGTAAGGGTCAGATGGAGTATCCCTCACGGATGAAGTGGCTGTGGGTTATACCTTACATATTGGGGTACAGTCACATGCATCACTTAAATAAATGAGGCCAAGCGCAGTTTGGTTCTCTGTAGTCAGTTGACTGATGTGCAAGTGGTGTATTACATCTGCCACCCCTGTGGGCCTCAGGACCTCCTCACAACGTTATGGACCGTAGCGTCTTTGCTGGGAGTTTCTCCTTTTGCTAGACTGTCCCCGAAGCAGAGCCTCATCTACCAGATGAGCCCTCATCCCCATCCCAGGGCGGGGTGGATGTTCCTTTCCTCTGAAGAGAGGGTTAAGTTCAGGCAGGCTACATGCTGTGAAGCTGTCTCCCTCTCTCTGTTGGTTTTAATCTTCATTATCTTGAATGACAATGCTGTCAGCACCCAGGAGGGATCCTTGAACAGCCAGATGGTGGCTGGATTTTTCTGCCAGTCATCAGTTTCCTTTTGATTGCTGAACAGGTGTGAGGAGAAGGGGCGCACTATGCTTTCCACTGTTGAAGACTTTTAAGGGCCCTGAAGGGACGACTCTGGATGGGAGAGTTGCAGAGACTTAAGATAGTGCAGCCCCGTTCACTTAGTAAGCATTTCTATAGTACCTACTGGGTGCCAGGAAGTGTAGTAGGCTGTGGGTGTGCAGAAAGCACCCATGTCCTTGTCTGTGTGGCTTGCCTATTCTAGGAAATGGATAAATAGGACGGAACTCAATGGGACACAACACAATGAGAAGGGAAAACAGAGCCAATTAAGAGTATAAGGCAGTTGAGACTTCACCGTGAAGGGTAGGAGGTCATGATTTTAGAAAGGGAATTATTAAGTCTCTGTCAACAGGGGGTGTAGCTTACCGGCAGAGGACTTAGTGTGTGCAAGGCTCTGGGTTTGATCTCAGCACTGTAAGATATAAATAAATTAGGAAAGGCTCTTTGAGGAGATCATGTTTGATCTGTGTTGGGGGGAAGCAAGTGGTGGAAGAACATTGCAGAGATGGAGTAGGCGAAAGCCCAGAGTGGTGAGCCAGGTGGTTGAATGAAGGAGGGAAGGGCACCACCACACTGACTTAATGTACACAGTGTTTCCTTCTCTCATTTGAACATTGTTTTGTTTTCTCCCCATCCATCCATCCATCCATCCATCCATCCATCCATCCATCCATCCATCCATCCATCTATCCACCCATCCACCCATCCATCCACCTATCCATCCATCCATCCATCCATCCATCCATCCATCCATCCATCCACCATCCATTCATCCACCCCTGTCCATCCATCCATCCATCCATCATCCATCCATCCATCCATCCATCCATCCATCTGTCCATCCATCCATCCATCCATCCATCCATCCATCCATCCATCCATCCACCTATCCACCCATCCACCCATCCATCCACCTATCCATCCATCCATCCATCCATCCATCCATCCATCCATCCACCCATCCATTCATCCACCCGCCTCTCCATCCATCCCTCCATCCATCCATCCATACATCCATCCATCCACCCACCTGTCCATCCCTCCATCCATCCATCCATCCATCCATCCATCCATCCATCCATCCATCCATCCATCCATCCATCCATGTCTTTCTGCAGGGATGCCCTTGGCATCAGGAACTACTTTTAGGGCATTTAGATGAAAGTGTTGTGGGATCTGGGGTAGCCCAGAGTCCCCCCTCCCCCCCTTTATCTTTCTCTTTCACTACCAAGCTTCGCACAGGAGGCTCTAACCAGAACATTTGCTTTTTTGGCTGTCGTTTTGTTCCCCCCAGCTGCTGTGTGCCTGTGGAGGGTACCTCAGTGTGGGTTTTAAAGGCCCTTTCCCATCCCTTCCTCTCTGAACTCTGCTGCCGTCTTATCATGCTCCAGGCCATCTCTGTCCTCAGAGTCCTCCCAGTTCACACAAGAGGATACCTGAGCATCCCCCGAAATCTGAATCTTTGCACTGAAACACACTCACTGTCTATGAGTACTTCAAATAAGTCACCTCCAGGCTGTGTGGCTTTCCATAGACGGAGGCACTAATTTGGTTGTGATCATCTTCTCCCATCTGTTTGGCTAGGATCTTCTAATTGACCATGGCAAAGGCATAACTCAGTTCCCATTCTCCTGACCTCTTCTTTATCTTCAATCTCTTCCTGCAAGTGACACCTATGCCATTTTTCTCCTCCTCCTCCTCCTCCCTCCTCCTCCTCCTCCTCCTCCTCCTCCTCCTCTTCCTCCTCCTCCTCCTCCTCCTCCTCTTCTTTCCTTCCTCCCCTCCCCCTCCTCCCCCCTTCTCTTTTCTTTTTTCTTTTTTCTTTTTCTTTTTCACCAGTATGGCTCTTCTGCATAATCCTGGGCGAGGCTGTCATCTCTGGTGGAATGAGCTGATTTCCAAGGCCACTTTTAGCTTGTAGTTCTAGGTCTCTCATTCAGCTCTTTCGGAAGGCTGTTATTTTTGTAGGTCCAAAATACTAGGTTCTAGTTCCTAGATTTTAAAAATGGTACCTTATTTGGGAGTTTGTGAAGACGTTTGTACACGTGATCAATTTAATGATTTCTAAGATAAATAATTGTGAGTTATGACCTAGGTCGGTCTTAAAGGTCTTCTCATGGACTTTTTGATAGAAAGTCACAGAGAACTTAGCACATAGAAGGGGAAAGTGCCTTGTGACTCTTAGACATCAGTGGATTCCTCTGTATCTTGGATGGTGTGTCTGTCTGCCCTGGATGGTGTGTCTGTCTGCCCTGAGCCCTCCTCTTCCCAGTCAGGCTCTGACCATTCCCTTAATGTCTCCTCTGTCTTTCCTTACCCAGAGGCGGCGTTTCTGCTCACTGTTTCCATCTGTTCTCCCATCATGCTTGTAGAGCCATAGCTACAGTTTGTTCTTGGAAATTGCAGATGGGAACTTTAGTGGCTTCTAGTGATGGAGTCGGGATGGATGGGTGATGGTAGAAACGTAGTAAGCCTTGTCTATCTGGCTTTGTAACCACTTCATATTGGTCACTGATGTCCTGACATGAATTAAAATGCTTTCTTTAGTGTATTCTTTGCCAAGTTTGTTTTGTGGTGGCATGGTCACTTGGTATCTGCATAGTTCTCTATAGCAAAGGCCACCATTCTCTGCATATGGTCTTGAGGACTGTCGGGAGGCTTTGTCAATTACCAGCTCCTAAAATCTGGAGCTGACTGAGTCTCTTTACTTTGCCTCGTCTATAGGAAAACAAAGGACAAATATGTCTCCATGATGATCTACAGTAAAATATGACATTAGACTTGACCCAGGATGGCAACTCACTTTTTCCTTTGTCCTTTAAAACTCTACCATGCTGTATTGGTGGAGCATGGCTCTCATTACACTTCATGAACTAACAGATATTGAGGTTACACAGTGTGCCCAGGTCCTGCTTAGGAGCACTTTTGCTAAGTTCCATCGCTTGGTTCTCATTACAGCATGATGCTATTATTAGTAGGAAGTATTTAGGCTTTTTAATTGGCTAGACCTTTAAATTCTACAGCTTGTTAAATTTAATCCTTATGTGTGAAGTGGGAATAATACGGGTTCAGCACAAGTCCTCCATGGATGGTTATAGGTGAAAGGAAAAAAAATAAATGGCTAGATAAGTTAGGGACTCAAGGAAGTACATGTAATTAAAAAATGTTGGTCAATAAAATGTTAGCTATGCCCAGGGGCCTGACATGGGCTCATTGTAGGTATGTGATGTGTCTCGTGTCTTTTGGTAGCACCATTTGTTCATCGGAGAAATGAAGTTTGCCTTCTCTGCTGTTGTCAGGTTAAATGGAGTGTATGAGGTTCAGTGGTCATTTAGGTGGAGTTTGTGATGACCAAGGGTTCATGATTTGGGAACTTAGTCCCCAATGCTGTGAGGTGGTGGGGCCTTTAGGAGGTGGGCTCTAGAAAGAGCTCTTCAGGTCGCTGGGGTGTGACCTTGGAATGGTTTAAGGTGCCTTTGTGGAACTCCTGAGCTATCTAGTTTTCTGTTTGAGCATGAGATCCATCAGTTTTCATCCTCAGTAAGTCTGTAAATCTAGTGCAGACCTATAAATCTGTGGAGCTCCAAATCAAGCAAACCTGTTGTTGTTATTGGCGGTGGGTTTCGTTTGTTTTTTAAGAGTTACCTGCCCAAGGTATTCTGTTACAGTGATGAAAATGTAAGTACCTGACCCAGCGCCCTCTGTGATGTCTTGAGATTGGTGGCTGTTCAAGAAACGATAGCAGTTATTAATAGGTGTTGACCGGGCAGGCTAGGAACACGGTACCATTGAGCATGTGCATGCTCCGGGGTTAACCTTCGAGACCCTACCTCTTGCTGTGGATGCTCCCCGGTTAACCTTAGAGAACTTAACCTCTTGAAAAGAGGGTAGCACAGAGGTATGGAATGTGTATGACAAAGGTTGAGCAAGGATATGGTACCCTAGAAGGCAGCAGAAAGAACTTTATCTACAAAGAGCTTTTCTGAAACATTCTTTGCTGTGTCAGGGGAGAGAACACGGGTCAGAAGCCAGTGGCTACGTGCACATGCACTTGTGCACAGTTATACCATACCATCTGTGGGATGTGTCACAGTTATACCATCTGTGGGATGTGTCACTGGTTTCAGTCCTTAGGATCGGAGGACAACAACCAGGAAAACATTATGACATGGGACCTACTCCATGAGATGGGTGAAGCTCTATTCTGAGGGGATGGATAGTTTCATTTTTATTCCCAGTTATGTGTTCCATAGCCAGGTCTGAACTTGGGTATGGTGTTGTAATTTTTTTTTTACTGTATGTAGTGAGAACATTAACTGAGATGCATAGTTAATGGCTTATACTACGAACCTGGCATTGTATTAGGTTTTAGGCAGACATAAAGGAAACACATGGTCTCTATCTGTACACAGCTGACAGTTCTAGTAGACACAGGAAAGTTAGCAGGACTGGAAGACTTACTGTGAAAATGTTTGTACATAATAAAATCACTCGCTCATTACAGTCACAGTTTTTTGTTTTGTTTTGTTTTTTTTTTGTTTTTTTTTTTTTTTTTTTTTTTTGATAGGTAACGTATATGATAGGGTTTGGGTAAAAGCTTTTGATTACTTTCTAATTGGAAAGCCTCTTGGCAGAAGTCACCTCTGTGTGTGTGTGTGTGTGTGTGTGTGTGTGTGTGTGTGTGTGTGTGTGTGTGTGTGTACAAGCTTATAAGCCTGTGGGACTATAAAAGTAGTCAACCATGAGTATTCTTCCTTAAGTAGGTCCAGCTTGCTAGTTTGGTGAGGGAATCTGTGACCTGGGATTTGCCAATTCAGTTAGGCTGACTGGCTACCAAGCCCCAGAGATCCTTTTGTTGTCCCTAGTACTCTGTTTCCAAGCATCAAAGCAAACACCACCATTTCTGGCTTTGGATGTCAGTTCTGGGACTCAGGTCCTTAAGCTTGCTCGGCAAATGCTGTAATTGACCGAGCCATCTCCCAAAACTCTGCTCTTCTTTTATTAACATAACGTGTGTTTGTCGGGGTGGTTTCTATGAACAACCCCTTCTTCTCTGTGGCGTAAAGAATAAAGGCACATGTCCTAGGTATGCAAAGCGTTCACCTGCAAATGGACGTCTGGGAGTGTCTGTGTCATGCCACACACACTCTGGGATACTGCAGGGTCCTACTACCTGTAGTATCCTAGATCTCTGTGACCAGAGCATGTTGGAATTTGGGCTCGTTTGGTGCATTGCCCAAAGCCAGTACCCCTTTTCTTTCCAGTTGCTAAGTCAGATCAATCTTACCTGTTCCTGGAAGGCTTGGAGTCTGCAGATTCAAGCCATCTTACTGCATTCTACATCCCGATTAGCTTTTTGTGTTCAAATCCCTAAGTTGTAGATATACTAAATATGGTGTATTTGCAACGGAAAGTACCTTCCGAATCTGTCACGGTGCCTCGTGCCTCTAATTCCATCACATGGGTGACTGAGGCAGGAGGGCTACATGGTGAGTTCCAGGCTAACCACAACAAATAAGGTCCTCCAAAGATTGCAAGAAACATGGGGGATACGAGGCAATCAGACTGGTAAGTGTAAACAAAAGCCAAGCCCACCTACAGCTGTAATACCATAGACCTCGTAGGTAGAGCCTGAGCTCAGGACAGATGGCCCAGGTAGCTTCAGGTCTCCCAACAGCTCGTGTAATCTTGAGGCAATCTAGTAGGCACCATGCCAGGACTGGCAACATACAATTAAGTAGAATCAATAAGAAAAGCAGACTATGTTTATTATGTGCATTGCATGATCATGGGAGTGCCTTTTCACTTTGTTAAAACCAAGTTGTTTTAGCAAGAAAAGCAGCAAGCCTTCTGCAGCCTAAAAAGTGCCTTAAATGCACAGTGGGTGACTGATGTCTTGCTGTGTATATAGTCACCTTTCCTTTACGCGCCATCTCAAAGCACTTGGCCTTTCTGCGGGCTTTGTAATCCAGTATAATCCAGTTCTTCCTTTCTTTCCCTCTATGCTCATTGTGTTCATGATAGCTTAGAATTTCCAGTAATGTAGTGAGAATCGAGCTCCTTTAATATAAATGTAGACATGTACACACTAACCCTCCTTACGTTGTGAGAATCATGGCCTCCTGGAGCAGCAAACAAGCCATGGGTTTAGGGAGCGTACAGTCACCGTTTTCCGTTGTCTCCTTGCCTCTTGGACATGATTTCCACAGGTGGTTTGGCAGAGGAGCTCTACAGTACCCTTGTTTCCTTTTCTTGGAGACTGTCATTATACCTTGTCAGTCAAGCACATGTTCCCTCTGTCAGAGTTTTACTCACTGAGGCACGGCGGGTTAGAGGGGAAAAAAAAAATAAAACGGTAACAAGCACCTATGTTACTGGGGTTTTAGGGAATTTCTTTTGGGATTCTGAGTCTCATTAATAAAAAAATTTAAATGTACTAATGTACTCAATTATTAAGTACTAAATGTACTCAATAATACTCTGACATATGATTAGTATTTAAAAGAAAAATCACTCCAGAGCAGAAAAACTAAATTGTAGTGGCTGCACAAAAAGAAGAATGGGGACCAGAAGAAAAAGACAAATCAAAAGCCAACAGGCCATGCAAATTTAAGCTGGCATGGAGTTCAGGCTTGGTGGGTATATGGTGGGGAACAGCTTTAGAGAAAAAAGTACAGACGCCTAAAATTTGTGGAAGATCAGAGGGTTACAGAAAGCATTTGAATGACAGATAAGAGGAAGAGAAGTAAAAGTTCTTTCCTTAGTATTGCAGGAAAGAGAGCACTTAGGAAGTCGCCTGATTATGCTTTGTGAGAGACTGTCCTGGGGTAGGATTTTTGGGAAGGAAAGTTACAATATCTCATCAAAGGGATAATTACTCTGCCCATCTCTTTTGCATGAGTTAAGGTGAACCCACTTTCTTAGGGCTGGTCCCTCTGTTGGGTGGTTGACTTGGCCTAGTTGGAATGGTAGGTCTCTACTCAGGGACTCTGTTCTCTTCACCAGAAAGACTTATTTTCTGAATGGACCTTTCTTTATTGCTGCTCTAACACCTGTCCGCTTTAAGTGTTCACAGTTTTGGTGTTCAGAGGGAGTACAGTTGTCCCTTTGCACCCTTTTCTGCCCCCTCCCCCCAGCAGATACTAACATCCCTGTATGCCAGCATGCCTTCTATGAAACAGCATAGTATTTTGTATCTACAACATACTGGGTCATTTCTGATACCTCCTTCATTGTAACTGTTATGTAAATAGTAAGTTCATTGTATTTAGGAACTAATGGCAAGATGAAAATGTGTGTGTATTCTGTACAGATGTAATTTTCTTCCTTTGGGGATATTTTTGAACTGCTTTTAGTTCATGGATGCTGAATTCAGAGTGGCTCTAATTGGCTACTCGGTGCCAAGCTCTGCTCTTATGTCGTTAACTCATTTAACCCTGTAGTGGTCCTCATTGGCTGACATTTTTCTTCTACTTTATAATGACACTGAGAACTGGAAAGATGGCCAACTTTATCGCTCTTCTCTAATGAAAAGCAGCTTTTAAATATGAAACCAGGGTTTCTCTAACTCCAGCTTTCAGAGTCTATGGAATCTCTTCAGAGACTGTGGAATATTTAATATGCCATCCAGAGGGTGGGGATAACTTTCTGTTCTCCACAGAGGGCCTCTATGCAGGTTACCTAGATGACAGAGATTATCAGGAGTGCAAACGAGATTTGTATTTGGGTCACTTTTCTAACTCCCAGGGGAACTGTGGAAAGGTGTGGTAGTGTAGTTGTGGATTAAAAGCAAGTCGATTTAGTGGGATGATCTAATAACGGTAGTTAATTAGTAATCACAGGGAATTTGAGGGCAAGATAATTGACTAACTCCTAGGCGATGTCAAGGACTGATACTGGTCCTAATGAAGCTTGGAGGTGATGGTCCTTGGTACCATCAGAATCAAGGGTTGGATACAGCATCGGTGTGGATGAATAGCCCCAGATTGAATACAACCGGAGGAGAGGGATCCCTGCAGTGCATGGTAGAGACCAGCAGAGGATTCAGCTAAGGTCTGAAATGACACCCAGAACATTCACATGCAGGAAAACCTTATTTGTTGACTTGCCCCATTCTTTGTAAGAGTGCTTGACCAATGGAGAACTTTGTGCTCATTTCCTATGGGGAGTCACTAATATGAGGTCTGATGGAGTTACCCCATTTTCCTCAGTTGGGTTGTCTTCCATTTTGATTTAGAGTGTGGGGATCATCAGCCAATGAAAGTACTTACTAAGCATACAGATCGCTGGGCAATCAAGGGGAACCTTTCTTGTCGTGGTGATCTAAAACAAAAATATCAATGGGGGACAGTCTGCAGCCTTAGCCACACTAGTTACGAAAGCATTTAGAAGCTAGATCAACCACTCAGTTCTTGAAGGGTCATGATTGAACCTGTGTCATTTCGCTGTGTCCTTGGGTATCTTGAGCAGGTCTCTGGGCTGTCTGGTCCTGGGCATCTAATTGAAAAACTACACAAAGGCTATTCTGTAAGTGTTTGCTATGAGCCATTGGTTGTGGTCTGTGGGGCATGGACCCATATTCCTACCCTCAAGTCACACAAGAGTGTGGTTGACAGCTGACAGGGAAAGCATAGGGAAAGAAAAATGGACACGCCAGCTTTCTTACACTACAGCACCTTCGGTGAGCTTTGGTGGATCTTCACGGTAGGCTTTCCTCATGCATGAGGCAGGAGGTAGCTTGTTGCCTGCACCCAAACCAGGAACCATCTAGTGTACCTGTTAGGCCTTTTTCCTTCTTTGTCCACTTAGAAAAGACTTCCTGTTATAATCTTAATCTGAATTATCCCGAACTGGATTACGTTTTGGGTGCCCAGTCTCTGGTTTGAGATGTTTTGAAGCATTGGAGCCTTTACAAGGTAGAGCCTGGACGGTGGAAGTGATTCATTAGGGACAGACCATCGGACATCATCACTTGCCTTGTCTCTCACCTGTACGCTGCCTTCCCATGTGCCATCACATGAAGAGTGTCCGCTCTATGCTTCCATTGCTGTGAACGGAAATAAACCTTTATCCCCTTAAGTTGCTTCTCAGGTATTTTATTCTCAAAGATGCTGAAGTAAGTGTTACTCTGTAGAGGAGGTGAGGAATGAGTGACAGAATCCATCTGTCTTTTTGGAACAACAGACCATGAGTAAGTGATCGGAGAAACTGAGTTTCGGTGTTTATATCTGCACTGAAGAAATGTAAGAGAGTAGTTCCTGGGGACACAGTCATGTGGAAAATGTCCAAGTCCTGTGGAAAGGACTGCAAGGAGGAACATGTAGTAACTCAAGGGCAGTTGTGTGAGCAATCTTGTCTTCATTTCCAAGGTGAGAAACAAGGCAGAGGCTGCTAAGACCATAACCTGACCTGAAGCCCTTACTAGAAAGGTCCTTCTTCTGTTGACTGAAGCCACCTGGTGACATCCTGGGACCCCCCCCCATTCCACAGCTTCTCCCTCTGTTCTAAGTGGGTAATTATCTTGTCCTACCTTTCTGCTGACCCCTCCATAATATTGACCTAGTACGGAAGTTTTAAAGGATAAGTAATAAAAATGGCCGTGAAGCATTTGTGAGCAGAAATCACGCTGCTGCATGCTAACACAGAGAGTCCGTCTGGCACGAGAGGGCAGATTTATTAGGCAGCTGTTCAGCCAGCATGTTTCTTCCGCCCCCAGCTTGACAAGGCCGCTGAGGAGAGTTCCAGCTGGACTTTTGATCTGTTATCGTGCTTGGTCTCTGCTGTGTGACCCTGAGATGATTTGAAAGGCCTGTTGCATTGTGAATTGACCTGTTCCACGGCCACAGAAATGGTGGGTCTGCACAAAGGATCTTCTGGTCTAGAAAGGAGAGACAGATGAGTGACCAAGTTCTGCCAGTGGCAGTGACACCTGAGACAGACACCCAAACATGAAGTTTGTAGAAAATCTTTAGCTCGGGTGGAAGAGAGAGGGAGACAGCTCAAGGAAGTGTCCATGAATAGTGACATCAGACAGAATTCCAAACCTAGTTCAGAGCAAGGCCTAGAAGCTTGACCTCTGGGATTGCTTTCTGATTGGTGGACTTTGGACATATTATTTCACCATTTTCTGACTTTACAATGGAGTGGCCAGCCACACTGCCGGACTCTCTGGGCCTTGAGAGTATAAAATGAATTAATGTATGCAGAGGGCTTGGGAGAATATCAGCTCTGTGAGTGTAGGTGTGAGTACCTGTCAGGATATGCAGAGAGTGGGCCTTTCAGTAAGGCCGAGGTTAATACCGCTTTAGGGGAAACTTGTATGACTAATAAAGGAGACAGTCTAGGGAGGCTCCTGAGCTTCCAGTGTACATATTTATGTTGCATGGGCACATACACATAAACATACATAACTTTGTGTATATGAGAGGGGTACACACACACACACACACACACACACACACACACACACACAGGGTTGGACCTCCAGGGATAGGTTTTATTGGGGTGGAGATCAGATTGAATAGAAGAGCTTGGTTTTTGACGCAGACCTTCATAGAGAGAAGTTTAACAGTTAGATCAGACTACCTTTTCCTGGAGAGCCTTCAGAATTCCGAGCTAACTTAAATGACAGTGGGGGGCCTGTAACAAGTTCATTGTCCGTTTTGCTGTCTGTCTTTCCATGCATCTCAAAGTATCTACTGACATCTCAAAACCAGTTGATCATCTACCTTTCCAGTTCCGTTTTGAAACTCTCCCAGTGTGACAGTGGCATCGGGACATGGAGCTTTTGGGAGGGAAGCATGGATGAGAGCCATTGGGATTATGATCAGAACTCTTAGACATCAGACACAGGAGCGCTTTAACTGTGTAAAGGTAGAGTGAAAAGATACCATCTGTAAACTGACAGACCCTCGGGAGACCTTAGTACCTTGGTGTTAGCCTTTTCAACGTTGAGAACTGGGACCAAAGAAGGTCTTGTGTTCTAGTTACCCAGGCCGTACTGCTTAGTTCAGCAGCCGGAGTGGTCCAAGATACGACCGGTGCCTTTGGTAAATCTCAGGTAGCTGCTGAGAGTGAAAACAGTCACGAGAAACCTGGACACAGCCCTGGATTGCTCGAAGGTGAGTTTTCTCTCTCCACCTGAGTCTCATTTCTTACCTCAAAAGCCACAGGGCCATGGCTCAGCCTGGCCATGAGCTGTCATTACTTGGACCTGTTCTGTTTGTGAAACAGTGCGGGCAACAGAACACCACCAGGCCACATCGTTGTGTGCTCATTTAATGAGAAAATTGAATGCAGAAGAGGAAAAGTTTGGAGATAATTGGACTCAGGAGGGCTGCCTGGTTTTGGAGTTGATGAGCAGTTGATAGTCTCATAAGAAGCGCTTATGATGATCTACAAAAGGCTTAGCTGCCGAATCCCCGACTTCCCAAGCTCCTCTCGGAGACTAATCTGGTGAGCAACCCTTTCTTGGTTTCCACAGAAGCAAGATTCTCAACATAACCCAGGACACTGCTTAGGCACTGAGTGGCTGGAAACGCCTTTCTGTGTTGTCTGGGGGGATTTCACAGGAAAGTCAGAGAGCTTAGATCCTTTCTTCAGTCTGTGTGAAAACTTTCCTTTTCTTGGTCAGCCAACATCTTTCCTGACGTTGGCAGCCTACATGTGTGGGGAGCAGGGAGGCGGTGCCTGCCGTTTGCACATCATGAATTCTCAAGAACGGAGGTCGGATGGAAGCATCCCTTTGTATTGTGGGAGTCGCTGTCAAAGCCAGGCGTTCACCCGTTTGTCATAAAATGGACCAATGCTGCATGGCATATTTCCATCGGTGGCGTTCTCCCGACACAGGGAGAGGAACATAATTGGGAAATGTGCGGTATTCACAGAGCAATTACTGAGCCTGTTAATGAGGTTTACACGAAGGCTTCCAGAGAATTAATGAAGAGCAAGGATTTTGGCATTTATGTTGCACAGCTGGACAGCTTGATAAGGGTGCCGATGAGAGTGCCCTCTCGCCCATTCGCCAGCCTCACATCTTCCTCGGTCCGTGCCTCAACTCGTAGCCAGCAGCAGATTCCTTCCTGTTCTTCTTAGGGGTTCTCACTAGGGGGATGGTGATGTTGGGCAGCAATAAGAGCAGAGGTCAGAGTTTAAAATCACATCCCGTACTTGGATGTCTTTGTGTCTCTTTGATACGTTATGATACAGGATTGGCAGTTTCTCTCAGTCATGAGCCATTGTGAGGATCAAATAGAATAGTTTACACGAAAGGGCATTAGGCACACGTAAGGTCCACTAGGCAGAGTTCTCCAGAGACACACAGAACGAGGGAGATGTGGCAGATATGCGTAGGGACACGCATGTTGTAAGACGCTGTAATGTAAAGAATTAACTTGTGATCGCAGCAGGCCGACCTACAGCTGAGAGGCTTTCGAAAGGAAGTTTGCTCTGAGGGATGAGGGACCTAGTATGGGTTTAGAGCAATCTCCTTTTCTTAAGCGTGTATGTGTCTGCTAATGCACACAAAATAACAACTCTGGTTTTGTCTTCAAGAGTTAAGCTACTGAGATCTCTAGCTTAGCCATATTGACCCATGGAGCTAGCTGCCATAGTTATAGTAACGGGTACTGACATGGTAAGAATTAAGACATGCGTTTGGCACTATTGGAGCCACTGGAAATATATTGCAAGTCTGGGCACCCAGGGTCTCTTCTCTAACGGCTGATTATATAGAGTAGGTCAGGTTGGAGGTAACTTAACTGGTAGAGACTCTCAGAACAGTTTGATGGGTCATCAGTCTAGCCTTCTTTGGATAGCATTCTGGAATATGGAATCATGTGAAAGACCCATAAATGGTATTGATTTTAGAAGTCAGGCAGAACAAATTTGAAAGTTTGGCCTTAGTTTATCTCACTCCTTACTCACAGTTCAGATTTAATCTCAGTGGCCAGGCATCACGTTGGGGAAACTAATGCACAACTTTTGGGCTTGTTGCAAGAATGGAGCAATTTAAATGCTCAACGATTGTGTCCACCCTTGTACAAGGTTCAGTAGTCACTGCATTGTTAAAATGTGGCACTTGCTTTAATTTAGAGGTTTCCCCAGGAGGAGTTTGAGTTAGAGGTAGGGAACAATGTAGAATGCAAAAGTGTGGAAAGGCTGTCAGTATTAGTCAAGATGAGAAGGAATATCAGTTCTTGGGTACCCTGTTAACAGAAAAAAAGTATTCACGCTGAGGCCTTCACAGAACACCCTGAAGTGCTGCTATGAATGGAGAGCATAGAGAGGGCAAAGGCTGTGTGTTACTTTTCTGAGGCTACGTCCAGCCAAGGATGTCGACGTATCTCCATATTTTAAGATTAGTACTCACCACGATTAATTCTGTTTCATATAACTTATACTTCGTTGGATAGAACAGGTCCCAAATGCTTGCCACCCCTAACTTCCCTTGACATGCCGTCCACACCCGTTTTACTGTTTGTCCCGAGCGCTTGACAGATGAGGAAAGGTGTCTGCCAACTGATATGTTTCTACACTTCTTAGAACTCGGCCTTGATGGCCTCCTCGGGTCAAGCTTGCTGTTTCTTAGAACGACTCTGCTTAATGTGGTAGCCGCAGTCAGTAACAGCACTTATACCAACCCTGAGGGAAGAGTTGTGTATCCATCCCAGTTCAGTGCCAGCTACTGGGGAAAAGGCAGAATGCGAGCAGAACCAGGGATGCCAAACAGATTTACATCCTGTTTGTCTTTTCATTTATTTTTGTCCCCAAGAAAGCCGTGAACTTCTGAAGGACAGATGGTTCTTGTCTCATCTCAGCTTCGTCGCGCAGCCTAGGTCTGATGCGTTGTCAGGGTACAGTACTGATTTGTCGGGGAGTGAATAAACTGTGAGGAAACGTCTTGATCCATGCTGTCCTCCGGCCTGGACAGCTGTTGAGGCTTGACTGTGCTTACAGACTGGAATGCTCCACACGGAGGGAGACTCGGTAATGGGCCAGTACCTTAAGGATAATGGATGGACCAGTGGCTGACAAGCGCTGTGTTATCTGTGTCTAAAATCCAGTGTCTCAGAGATCAGTGTGTGATGGGATGAGACCTCCCCAGTGGCAGTGCTCCCTGGGTAGATACTGCACATTAGTCTCTGTTTTAGAGCTAGGGTTGTTCTAGAGACTTGAATGGAGGGAAAAGACACCACAGTATCAGAGAGAAAGGCAAGCTTATACCTGGATCTGGGAGATATAATGAGTAAAGGATATGAAATCCCAAAAGAACATTGTCCAGATACAACCAAGAGACCATCATGGATTAGGAGCAGGTGAGAAGTTATGTCAAAAGCAGGCACACACACACACACACACACACACGTACACACACACACACACGCATGCACACACACACGCGCATGCACACGCACCAGAGGAGATTTTCAAAGTGTGGTTAGCCCTTAGCAAGGACTTTGTCCTCCATCCGACCATCTGGGACATGTTCTTTGGACTTTAGATATTAAGTGCCCTTGAGTGTGAAGAAAAATAAGTTTTAAATATCCATAAGCATATACAGTTAAATGTTCTCTGCATCCCCCCCTGGGTTATTTCTATCAAAATGGTTGGTGAAAGTCTTTTTTCATGACATCCTTTTGTATGCTAAGTCAAAATCTCAGTCACCTTCTCTTTGTCACTTTTCTACTCTGTCACTTGGTGAGGGAGAGGCCTCTTGTACCTGACCTGTCCTTGGCCTTTTACTTCTCTGTCAGTCATCAGCCCTGGCATGGAAGACTGAACTGGCCTATGCCTTGGTGTCCTTCTTTGTCTCCTTTCCCATCATTCTCTCATGGCTGTGGCTTTCTAAAATTGGCAGCAGCTGCTGAGATCACTACGTAAGCCTTATTGTCACTCCGTATCACTATGTCACTACCATATTCCCAGTTCTAGAATAGACCCGAATAGCTTAGCAGCCCTACTCGCTACTGCGATCGCCAAGCCACAGTTCTTCCAGTGTCTAATCACTGCATAATCTTTTGTTGTCAAGATGTGGGAGTCCTTTTGTCCCTTGGAAGCCCTAGGAACTTCTAATCATCAAATATCTATTCATCTTCCTTCAAGACTCAGGCTTTGTGTGGAGTTCAGTTTCCTGGCAAGTATCACCCCAGAGCTGTGGGGATGGGTGGACCCCACAGCACTCCAGCCTGTCACACAGTGGAGATTTTTTTCAGCTGGAACCATGAGTACCCCACAAGGGAGCTTAGCCTATGCATGCCTTTACTTGCTTTGCTAAATCGTGCTTTATTAATGTGTGTGATTTTACCAATACGCAGGCTACTGTGCTAATGACTGATAATTGCCTTAATGAGCTATTTGTAAGAAATACAGTAATACCAGACCTTGCCACAGCTGGTATGGTAATAGCCCTTTGATTTGGAGATCGGCCTGTAGATTCCTTCCACAGTGGAAGAGCTCAGAGTTATGGATGACATTTCGAACCCCAAGTTTACCTCTCCTCCGTTTGCATGTTAACCAGGTGTTAACTGCAGGAGATTTTGATGTAATGATACGGTGACATTACTGGAATGTGTTCAAGAGCTATTTGTCTTCTTCCCATAGGGGATTGTGTGAAGAGGTGTTGCTGTTGAAGCATCTGCAAGGATAGCATCTGAAATGTGAAAGGCTCACTCGTAAGGTGCAGCCAGTCCCACAGGGCAACTGTTCAATGACACTGGCCCATCATGGCTCCGTAGCACAGTCTCCCTTAGCCGTCTCTGTTTTGTTCTCTATCAGGTCATCTCCACACGCCAAGTGGACTTTACGTAAGTCCTGCTTGGGCTCTCTTGGTTCTCCTTCCTTCTGACATATTGCCTGCATACCCACATATCCATCTATTCATCTAACATTCATTGTCCCTTTCATTTGTCCATCCATCCTAACATTTATCTATCTGCTCACCGCATACTCACTCATTCACTCTCTCTCACTCACTGTCTCTCTCTCTCACTCCTCCTCTCACTCTTTCACCCACCACCTCTCTCTCTCCTCCTCTCACCCTCCCTCACTCCTCCACCTCTCACCACTGTCTCCCACTCTCTCACCTCTCTCTCTCACTCCTCTCTCCCACTCTCTCCTCACTCTCTCACTCACTCTCTCACTCTCTCACTCACTCACTCTCCCACCCACTCACTCACCCACTTACTCACTCTCTCACTCACTCACTCTCACTCACTCTCTCACCCACTCACTCTCTCACTCACTCTCACTCTCTCTCTCTCTCTCTCTCTCTCACACACACACACACACACACACACACACACTGTATTTAATGTGGCTAGGCATTATTCTTAGACATTGGAGTTGTGGTGATGAGTGAGATAGACTGCTGTCAAATCTTAATTCTAGGAAGTAACTGAAAGAAGACAGACACAAAGGCCGCGTATTGTCTGATCTCATCTGTAAGATGCATTCAGAATAGGCGATAATCTACAGAAGCTGATTTTCGTACTGGAAGCTTAGGTGAGTAGAAACTGGGAGCCTGGCTAGCATCAGGAGGTTTTATTTTGGGGCAGTAGAAAATTTGGGCTTGAATGGATATAGTTACATAGCATTGTGTATACTATAGGTCTCTGTTCTCTTTTGAAGACTTTATTTTCTGTGACTTTCACATTAATTAATTAGTGTTTTTATTTTACTTCATTTTGTTTGTTTGTTTGTTTGTTTATTTATTTATTTATTGTCAGGGTTTCTTTATGTAGCCTTGGCTGTCCTGGAACTATCTATGTAGGCCAGCCAGCCTTGAACTCACGGAGATCTGCCTGTCTCTGCCTCCTAAATACTGGGATTAAAGGCACATGTTACCACCTCATGTAATATTTATTTTTAAAATAGCAAAACATTCCAGTGAGGGGAGACAGACAGGAGCTAAAGTTAACGTTGACAGTGAGAAATTTTTAAAGTGCAAAGATTGAGTCGTGCTATGCCCAATTCTGACTTTTTTGTTTTTCCTTCCAGTACTGTCGATTGAACCCAGGCCCTTTCACATGTCTAGCAAGCCCTCTACCACTAAACTGTATCTCCAAACCATCTTTTGCTTTTTATTCTGAGACAAAGTCTTACTAAACTGTCCATGCAAGCCTTGAACCTGTTTGCCATCCTGGCAGATCCTCCTACCTCACCAAGCAGCAAGGTTATTTAGATGAGGACCCAAGGAAGTGACTGTGTGAGGAGGGTATGTCCACTCAGTTTGTGTGTGTGTGAGGAAACATGTCTGCTACCAGCCCCAAGGTGCTTTTGCCCACATTCCAGAAAGGCATGACCATTTGATTACTGAGCTTCGGAAAAGGGTGTGGCCACTGGGTTTTAATTCCTCCTACAGGAGAGGGTACAGATCCCTCCCATAGTCCTGATGCTGAGAGTCTAGGGGAGAGACAATTCTGGACTGGGGTGGAGGAGGGAGAGTGTGTGTGGGGTAGGAGGTGGGGGTGTCTCTCTGCTTTGAATGCCTTTGTAATCCCTGTGGAGGACAAGCAGAGGGGAGGAATGCTGTCTGCTTTTCAAAACAGTTTTTGTTTTTTTTTTTTTTTTTTTGCTATTAATTTGAGAAGGGATCATGGAGTATGTGGCTAGTGCTTTGAACCACAAGGACACTGGCAAGGGGAAGAAGAAAGTGGGAAATCGTCAGAACACTAGCATGTTTTCAGGTAAATTCAGCAGGGTTGATACTGGTATGTGGAGACTAACAAAGGGAGGCCTCAAAAAGGAATCCGGTTTCTTATTTGAGATGCTAAAAGTAGGTGTGGGGGTGGGAGGGGCAGTAGGATCCCATTTACTCTAATGAGGAGGATTGCTAATGCTCTTCTAATGTCCTTCTCCCAGAGTAAATGGCTTGCTAAAGGATATTAGGAGTTTGGTTTCAGTCTTATTGAGTTAGCGGTGGCTTTTAGACGTATCCATCTGGATGCATTGGGCTAGGAAACTGGACATAAGCCAGCAACTCTAGAGCGAGGCGAGGGTGGGTAATAGAGACTGTGTGGTTGCCAACATTCAAATGACATCAAAGATTATGAGCCTGGTGAAGTTAGCTGAAGGAAGTGTATGGGCTGGAGGGAGCGAGCGGAATCTGTTTGCAAAACTGGCCAGGTGATGGGTGGGGCAACGGGGCTTAGTCTGATCCCTTCCCTTTTAGAGTGTGTGTATGTGTGCCTGTGTTTGTGTGTGTGTGTGTGTGTGTGTGTGTGTGTGTGTGTGTCTACCTTATGTTTTTGAGATACGCTCTTTCACTGAAGCAGAGCTTCCTTGCTGTTTCAGTTAGACTTGAAGGGTAGAAAGGCCCCCGAGATCTCCCCATCTCTGTCCCCCCCAATCAGCACCAGGGTTGCAGATGCAGGCACTGTGCCTGTCTTCCCATGGTGTTTGGGATGCAAACTCAAGTACTCAGGCCTGTGTAGCAGACACTTAACTCTAAATCAGTCCCTCAAAGTAAGATTTGAAAAGTTTGAACATAGATCCACAGTCTTGTATATGGTAAAAATAAAGCTAGTTTGCTTAAACATACAAACATATGACGTGCTTCATGGGAGGGGCCGGGTGGAGAGAGAGAGGAGGGAGGGAGAGGGAGAGGGAGGGGAGAGGGAGAGGGAGAGGAGAGAGAGGGAGGGAGGGAGGAGAGAGAGAGGAGAGAGAGAGAGAGAGAGAGAGAGAGAGAGAGAGAGAGAACGAACATCAGTGGACTGGGCTGTGAGGTTATGCTTTTCGTATTTGTATCCCAAGTTCTATTAGATAACTATCCACCAGAAGTCCCCATGGCAAATGACATTTTGCCCATTATTGAGAGATGGTGGAGACTTATGGAGATGGGACCTTGTGGGGATAAGTTGGGTTAATGGGACTTGGTCTTGAAGGGCATAGTTTGGACTTTGGCTTCGTTCCTTTTTTGTTTTCTGGCCTTCATGAGATAAGAAGCTGTATGCTCTGTCTCCTTACATTATACCCAGTATTTCATTACAGTAACGGAAGACTGACTGACACAAGCAAGACACATCATGTGGTATTTAGAAGATACCAGATAACACATTTGTAGAACGACAGAGTAATCAGTCTTTCCCCTCAGTGACTGAAGACTAAGGTGGAAAAACGCGATTCATTATTTATCGCTGGCTCATCGTTTGAACCAAAGACACTTGTGTATTATGTGCTTTATTAGTAGAGATGCAGTCTACTTTCATAAGCTTGAGATTTACCACATTTAGAGGGATGAAAAGTTCCCGAGGCAGTTCCCAAAAAGAAAGCGAAAGCTGCTGTGAACCAGGACAACAATGGTTGGGTTGATCAGCAGAAGACTTCCCACAGGACTCTTTTGCCCTAGATCCATTTGGGTGTATCCTGTTGTATGTACCTTAAATGTATCCTTGACTACTGTCTTCAGAGAGATGTGTGAACATGTTTGAGGCCATCTTCTGAGAATCTGAACTTTCTCGAACCTGATAGAACTGGTTCACTGCACCATTGCTGTTTGCTTCTGGGAGTTTGCAAACCTGCCATAACGGAGGAATTAAGTGCATCCCGTATGGCACTACTGGAGAGGACTCTTGCCTGAGCCTCCTTTCCTCTTAAACTCACTTCACAGATGCCACAGTTGGTCATAGCCACGAATGTGCTAAGTCTCTGAGTTTTCTTAGCGAATTACCAAGCCTGAGGCTGGTCTTGGACACTTCAGTCATCTTCCCTCTGCTTTCGCCTGTTTACTTTGTTAAACAATCAGTCATAGCACCTTGCAGACCTTTGAATTCCATTAACATTTACTGGGACTCAACAATGTACTCTCCACTGGTAGAGCTGCCGAAACTCTAGGAGAATTTGCTGTTTGTTCAATGTTGTACCACCAGATGTTTCCAGGAGTACCTGGAAGACGTTGCCAAATATAAGATACTATGGAAGCTTTAGATGGTTGACATCTAGACTAATAAGCATCCTAATTAGAAGGAGAGGATGTGAGGCTAAGGCAGCCCATTCCCTAGAATGTTTAGAAGGCTGAAGCTCTGTACGTCTCTTACAAAGTGGTGTTGAGCAAGATGAAGTTATGCCGCCTACTTGGATTTCCAAAAGTGACTTTAAGGTATCGGTAGTCATTTCTCTTTCCTGACACCTTCATTCTTAGTTTTCATCAGGCTATATATCCCTCTCCCTGTCTTCCTATCCATATAGTTGTCCGTTTTCCCACTGAACCACCCAACCTCCCTTTCGTCCAGCTGTCTCCCTGTCTACCCATTTCCCACCCATGCTCCCCTCCGTTTAGTTGTCCGTCTGTCTTCCTGCTTGCCCACCCATTTCCTCATCCTACCTATTCACCCACCCATCTTTTGGTCTACCTAGCTGTCTACTTGGCATTTTCCATTTATCCAGTTGCTTTTTGTCTACCCACATTACTAACCCAGTTATCAAGTTGTGAATTTATCTACCCACTAACTGGCCCATCTTAATATCCCTGTTTTTCATAGTTCTGCTCATAGATTCATCATCCATCCATGTTGTAGTAAGATTAAAAAAGTGCTCGACTTGGTTCCTGTGAGTTCCCACTCCATGCAGATTCGTGCGCTCTAGCTGTTTTTCTGTTACTGCTTTCATACACTGTCCCCTTGGTGGATTTTTACCACACGTGATACAGACATTGCATTCCGAGAGCCATGCTAGCGTGGCGTTCTATAGCCTAGAATTCTATAGCCTAGCATGGCTTCCTGTCACAGACTCTGTTCATACTCCTAACCATCTAGTAAAGACCTAACTCAACAGACTGTAACCCAGCAGCCAGATTTATATGTTAAAAGCCCAATGTACAATACATCCACACAATTAACTTACAACCAATTGATAAGGATATAAACTGCCCACCTAGATAAGATATAATTTGTTCATCTAGACACATAACATCCTGTACACATCCATCCCTTAAGAATAGTAGTCCTAACAACCTGTAAATGTGCAGAGAAATCTTAACATCTGCCTCCATGTTCTCTCGGCTGCTCTTCTCCTCTCTCCCATCTCCTCTCCTCTCTAAAACTTTTCTCCCACTCATCCTTCCTTCTTGTCCAATGATAGGCCTTGTTCTATCCTGTACCTGCCTTCTGTCTGTCTATCTGCCTCCCTCTCTTTCTTTTTCTTTTCTTCTTTCTTCCCTCCCTCCCTTTCTATCTTCCCTCCTTTCCTCTCTTGTTCTTCCTTTCAATCTAATCATCTCTAATTTATAACCTATCCCTTTTACGCTCATCCATTTCTTGTTATTCTGTCCCTCCACTTATTTGCTCCTCTTCCTTTCTGTGAAGTTATGTGTATTCCTGATGATCCACTCATTTTCACAACTTTCCAGTTGTGTGTTTGTCTACTGATGTCATTCTCCTGTCTGTCTGACCATCCATCCACCTACCCTTCTCTCTCTCAGTCCAGTCGTCTAGCTTCTCATTTATCCTTCCATCTTTCTATCCTTTCCCTTGCCCATCTGTATTATGTCCATCTACGTTTACTTTTCTTCTCTTTGTCCAACTGTCTAACTGTTCACCTGATCTATCACCCAACATTGCTAGATAATTAGTTACATTAATGAATCTTGATTATACTTAGGAAATACTCTATAGGTGCTGAGGTCAGTTGGCTGCTAGGAGTCCCCCTTAGGCCCTACAAAGAAATAGATAATCATGGACACAGGAATTTCCTCTCATGTAGAAGGTTTTAGGTATGCCATTGTCTGTATACAAACATATGAATGACCCGTTAACTCTACCATATGTCTAAAGAGATTATCCCCACAAGGGGATTAGGGAAGGAGATGCAATTTGTTTCTCCCTTCATGGCTTTTAAGTTAACAAGAGTGAAGGAAGCCTCCATTGTGGTTTCCCAAAGGTTAATTTAAAGTGTCCCTTTAATTCAGCTTCATGATGCCTCTGCTCCACCTTCGTATACACTTGGGGTTGGAACCATGCCCAAGGAAAGCGGCAGTTGTCCTCATTCACCTACAGGTTCTAAGGGAAGAAATCTTCCCTGAAGGATAATGGGAGTGGAGTCTTCCCTAGCACAGAGCTGGCAGTGCTGTGCCACTGGCTTTGCTGTGGGTGTAATTGTTTATGATTGGGAGATATAGGAACCAGATTACCCTCTTCATATTTGGCTTTAATGTAAGGTCAAACGCCTTGTGTTACTGATTTGTTTGAGAATGTTGACCTGACTCCTTTGCCTGGAGAATCTATTAATAACCCTCCCTCCCTCAGCCCAGTAACACACACCAAGCCTTTCATTATTTCCAAAGTTAAGTAAATATTAGGGGTTTCCTCCTGCGGTTCCTCTAGGTAATCTGAGCAACAAAAGACTTTTCTTTCACAAGTGAGTAATGAAAACAGTGGGGAACCTTATATACCAGGTATTGCCTCGAATGCTGTACCTTGCTGTACTTGGATTAACTCTTCACTTCTTATTATTTCCCCATTTAAAGCACAACACTGAGACATGAAGTGTGTGTGAGGTTATTTCCCCATGCACCTTTGCTAATACTTTTTTTTTGAGAGTAACGGAAGTACAATTGATGAGCAAAATGAAACGGACAGAACGAACTTAATCGTACTTTGTTACATTGCTTTGATTCCGTCAAGGTGACTGAAAAGTAGGCTACAACTAGGTAGAGGTGGTATAAGTCACATTCTTAATAGGAGACTCCTTCTTAGAATATGCAAAAATCTCTCCAAAATCAACAATAAGAAACTAAATGCTGTAGTTGGAAAATGGGTAGAAGGCAAGTCAAGAGAGAAAATATGTGCATTACAAACAAGCATTTTTCAATGTAAGCGAGGGGCCTTGAGAGAGATATGTCATCTGTAAAGAGCTTTCCTGCACTCAGAATGCTTATATGAAAGTACTGTGTAGGGCAGCGGGCTGTGAAAGGTACCCTGATTCCTGGTTGAGATAGGTCAAATCTCCAGGGACCCTAAAAGGGATGTCAGGAGCATTCCCAGTCTCCCAGAAGATCAGGCCCTTAATAGCTACAGCCCCCACATCCCCATGTACAAAGGTTTGAGGTAGAACAGTCATGTAGGGCAATGCCCCAAGCCCCTCTACTATAGGTCACATAGGCTTAAGACAGATCAGATGTAGAAGCCGGACCACGCCCCCAAATATGTAGATGAGGTCTTCCCAAGCTCAGGCCAAACCAATAGGAAATACCTGCTGTTAGACACTGACCCATCCAAAAATTTTATTTAAGAATCCTGTTCAGCTGGACCCCCGTTGAAGGAATCTTAGAAAGGACTGAAAGAGCTTGAAGGGGCTCGAGACCCCATATGAACAACAATGCCAACCAACCAGAGCTTCCAGGAACTAAGCCACTACCCAAAGACTAAACATGGACTGACCCTGGGCTCCAACCTCATAGGTAGCAATGAAAAGCCTAGTAAGAGCACCAGTGGAAGGGGAAGCCCTTGGTCCTGCCAAGACTGAACCCCCACTGAATGTGATTGTTGGGGGAAGGGCGGTAATGGGGGGAGGATGGGAAGGGGAACACCCATATAGAAGGGGAGGGGGAAGGGTTAGGGGGATGTTGGCCTGGAAACCGGGAAGGGGAATAACAATCGAAATGTAAATAAGAAATACTCAAGTTAATAAAGATGAGGGGAAAAAAAAAAAAGAATCCTGTTCAGAAGCTCCCCTGCACCCCTTGCCTCAGGCTAGCCAGTCTCCTGCTGACTCAGCCCAGCCTGAGTAACTGAGGCAGCAGTGGCTGCGAAGTTCCCCCTCCCTGCCCAAGTTCTCTTCCCTTCTCCTGAACCTGAGCACCTAGCTGGGCCAGAGATCTTTGTGGAGAGCCCCCAGCCCGAAGCCTGATGGTGAAGATGCACTGAAATTACATGTTCGGAGCAGATGCAGAATCTGCCATACTGGGCATCTGTGTGATGAGTCCTCACGTCTACTTATCATATGATATCATATGGCATTTCCAGTACCGGGCATTTATCTTGGAAGAATAAAATTTAGGTCTACATCTCTTCACTGGCTTTTGTTTGTGAGAACTAACACTTGGAAGTATCTCTCATCTCCTTCCTCAGGTAAATGAGGAAGTGGGGCCTAGAAGATCTAGTCAGGGATGCGACAATGGTTGGGATACTCAGAACTGGGTCCTTAGGACATCCTACTAGGTGAAATAATATCATTCCACTACACAGTCTCTTATAGGACAGGGTTGTAGAGTGCAAGAACAGATTGGTGGGGGTGAGAGTGGGGCAGTGGACAAAACTGGGCATATATACATACATACATATACATACATATATGTATATACACACACATATATACACATATGTACATATACATACGTATATGTATATACACACATATATACATATATGTATGTATACACACATATATACATATGCGTATGTATACATACATATATGTATATACATACACACACATATATATGTATACATACATATGTATGTGTATATATATACATATGTATATACACATACATATACACATAGATATGTATATCTATGTAGCATGAGATTTGGCTCATGCTGAGGATCAAACCCAGGGCCTCTGTACATGCTAAGTAAGCATCAGTAATGTATGAAATCTGAGTCATTGTGTTGCCGATGCTAATCTTCTGTTTTAAACATGAGAATCATCTCATGAAGTAAGGTGGGGAGGGCACACGTGACCACTGTGTGCTATTGTCGCACCTTCTCGTGAAGGTACTGTTGTGCAAGAGATAAGCATATGGATGAAAACTATACCTAGGCAAGTACATACCATAGCGATGGATGTAATCCTTGCCTGTGAGAGGTGGGCAGGATTAACTCTGCCCGGGAAACTTGTGAAATAGAGTGTGTGAGCCAGTCATGGTACCAAGCTACTGGAAACAACGCAAAGTATGGTTCCGCTCACCACCTTCTTCTTCTTCTTCTTCCTGAGTTGCCAGCACACGTGCCTGTTGGATTCAGAACTCAGCACAGGCTAGTTTAGTGTATACATCAGATCCCATCTTGTGCAGCTTCAGTGAGGGGAAGGGCACTGCTTTCCTTCTCCATAAATAAATCCACAGAGAATTCTGTCTCTGTGTCACCAGTCCCCTCTCTTTCTGTCTCTACTTTGCTGACTTACGTAGGCGGCTCTTCATGTATAATTTACAGGCGGCGTCATCCCTGTTTGCTGGTTAGTTAATCTATTATTTGTTCTCTCTGCATGAATTATGCCTTTGTTTTCTTCCAGCAGTGCCTGGCCTGCGGAGCTCCTAAAGTGTTTCTTGAATGAGCAGACTCAGGTGTTGGGATGCATTCCCATGGGTGCTCGGCCTGTAACATCTTGTCTCTGTGAGACTACGGGTGCTTCTCTGCCACATCACTTACTTTTGGGGACATTCTGCAAGGGACTGGGCATGTCTCTGTTTCTCTACCCAGGCAGGCTTTCGGTAGTATTCTAGGAAAAAAGAAGACCTCATGGAAATTGGTTAAAGAGGTGTCCAGTCCAATCATGCAAACCAGCTGGAATTCGCTGTTCTTGATTCCAAGGGCCATGAGGGCTGCTGTTTTTAATTGAGTCCCGTGGGGTTTTATGAGATGTATGATTCCTTCTGTCACAGAGTGCTTTTGACTTTCGTGTGGTAACTGTGGGTCTCCACCTCAGTTTGTTGCGTTCCCAGGGTTGCCTTCGTGAAGGACTGATGGTGAATATCCCAGGGTCTGCATTTGTAGCTCTGTCATGGACCCGTTGAAACTGTGTAAAGCAGTTTAGAGTACAGGGATCTGAATGCTTTTGCCATCTCATTCAGGTCAGACCTTAGAAAAAATGTGTGAAGCGCCCACATCCTGTGACGTAGCTGCAGTCAGTCTGAGGCACATCTGAGTGAGGTTGGGGGTACCGAGCCACATGTCATCAGGAATGGAGGACAGGAGGGAGATTGACGTCTTCTGGTTATCATTTGTTGACTGACACTGTTGGACATTCAGGGGGGGCACTTCTGTCAGTTCTCCCTTGTAAACTAGTATTCCTTTCCACTCTCCCCTTCCATTAGTTGTCATTTGATGTGTACAAGTAATTTGACTTGGGTGCATGTCTCTACCCTGCACGCATGCGTAATGCCCTCAGAGGTCGGAAGAAGGCATTTTCTAGAGTTACAAGTGGTTGTGAACTGTCCTGTGGGTGCTGGAAAACAAATCGAGGTCCCTTGGAAGTGCACTGAGCGCTCCTAATTACTCAGCCATCTTTCTAGACCTGATGATTTATTGCAAGTTCATTTCGAGAGGAGCACACGGTGCCCCTTGTGTGTAACTTTGAACTCAATTTCATACATTGCTCAATGTTTGAACGTTGAAAAAAATTTGTCTTGCGTAAGCAATGCAGTACATAGAGGGTTAAGATTGGGCTTGTGGTCCCCATTTTGAAAGCAGACATTACCAGTTTGAGGTCAGCGCAGGTCGTGCATGAGTTTTCTAGAATCACAGTTGTAAATGAGGGAGGTAGAATAACGCTCACCAGTTTCGTCTTGATTTTGTTTTGTTTTTTTTTCTCCTCGTGAGACAATGCCTCTTGCTGTAGCACAGGCTGTTCTCTGACTAATGTCGAACGTCTTGCCTTGGGAGTTAAAGGATTACAGACAAGAGCCAGCACACCTGGCTCAAGTCAGTTCAGTTTTAGAACCACCGTATGGGAACGGAGGATCCTGGACCCAGAGACCTGGTGTCAGAGTATATCTTAGTTTGGTCAGGAGCAGATTGGTGCATGCCACTTACGGAATGTGCTGGAAGCGTGTTTTAATTGGGATCTCCAGCAGTGGAGCTGACCTCAGGTAGGCCTGAGCCAGGCTCTCCTTTTTATCCCGCAGTTTCCTAGGCTTCGTCCTCTCCGGTGTGGCTTGTCATCTGCTATCCATCTTCAGCTCTGCTCTTAATTGGAGCGGCCCAGACACATCCCCCTGAATCAGTGGAGGCTGGAGACTTTGATGGCACTGATTGTGTAAGTTTACGGCAGCCGCGGGGTCATGCAGTTTCTGAAACCCTGACTAATGGGTAATGTGGTCTTTTTAGAAGAAGAAGTTGGAGACAGTGCTCGTTTGTAAGAAAGCCAGCAGTAGTAGTTCAGTTTTCTGTGGTGTCACCCAAAGTCGGGGAAACACAGATCTGTGGCTTCGTGACTGTGTGCAGCGGGCTCTGGGGTGCTGGATGACATGGCTGCAAGGCCCCCTTTTCTCATCTTTCTCTTCTCCCTTCTTATTTGGGGTCTACTTTTTAAGATTTATTTATTCATTTTATGTACAGCATTCTGCCTGCATATGTGACTGCAGGCCAGAAGAGGGCACCAGATCTCATTACAGATGGTCGTGAGCCCATGTGGTTGCTGGGATTTGAACTCAGGACCTCTGGAAGAGCAGTCAGTGCTCTTAACCGCTGAGCCATCTCTCCAGCCCTGGGGTCTACTTTTGACTTGGCTACCTGCTGGTCCATCCATTCCCACATCTCCTTTCACCTCTGCCTCTGATGCTTTCTGCAGACACCACTGCCTTTAATGCCCTTCCTTGGAGATAGCTATGAGCTGTCACAACACTGCTTCTCATCTTCCATACGGGCAGTGTGTCCTCCTTTCCCCCTCTTCTCGGTTTCCTTGGAGTTTCCCAGGCTCTTCCACAAGGGGGGCTTACCTGTTTTCTTTCTCCTATTTCTGTGATTATGTTCTTTTGCTGTTATGATTTCACTAAAAAAATGGTGTCCTCGCCAGCCTTTGATTTGTATTATAAGTTTATTTTGTCTTTCTTACATGAGTTCTTATCTTATTCCTTGAAAAAAAATTTTATGCTTCTCTTTTTCCTCTATAGATCTGGGGCTTGGAGGGGTTCTAGAGACATCAATTTCTTTAGTCTGTGTGATTGGTGTCCTCTGGTTGTGATGAGTTGAGCCTGGGAGGGGGGTTGTATTCCCTCTGTGATGCCAGGGTTCTGTCTTAACTTCTCTCTGACCTTCTGGATCCTTGCAATTTGGTATTCTAGTCATCATTGAAACCACCTCTCATCGAATGGTAAAGAGCTCATCCCTGTATATGTGTGTATGAATACCTTTGTAGTATTGGAGTACAGTATATTTTCATAAATATATATGTATTAAGTTACTAAAGTCTCAGAACCCTTGTGAGGCATATATAGTTATTGTCTTATTTTATACAGGAAGAAATCAACAGGGACAGCAACCGGGTCATATAGGCACACAGCCAAGAAAGAAAGGATAGAGAATTTGAATACAGTTTCTACATCTGCCATATACAAACTCTCTCTCTCTCTCTCTCTCTCTCTCTCTCTCTCTCTCTCTCTCTCTTTCTCTCTGTGGCCCAGTTAACTCCAAATCTCATTTCCACCATGCCAATAGTTTTATGAAATTTTTATTAAAATAAAAGAGTAATAAATCAAGGAACTTTTAATGCCTTGATAGAAACATTAGGTAGTCAGGTTACAGCAGCTCGGGGAAGTCTCCACTGTAGGCCTCAGATGCTGTGGAGCGGCATTCTTACCTTATGCCAGGAGGAAGCTGGTTGTATACTAACACTTCAGAAGGCTTTCCGTGTTAGTTACAAGGACGTTAGAGTAAAGGTACAGAGGTGGGTAAGGAATGTCTTTTAAAGGGACTAAGGATAGTCATGTACTCCTATTCCGGCTCCCCGTGCCTCTATGTTCCTAAGTATATATTCTATTTCCCCTTCCCAGGGAGAGACCCTTTCTTCTCTCCTAGCCTTTAAACCAGGAGACAGAATTAAGAGGGAGTCATAGGAAATGTAGGGAGAGACAGCTAAAGTTAAGGACCTTTTGAGGGGTATGGAGATCCAATACAGTAGAATTTCCTAAAATACACATATGAAGGAGACCTGAACGGACTGCTAAATGACAAGGGAGGTGGAGAGACCTCTTGTTCCCCAATGAAGTCTTCAATTCTGGGAATTGTTGGCCATGGGGGCCTCATAGAACCCTCAAAGAGTCAAGGCTGTTGGTTGCCTCTGCAAACGGATGATAGAAAGACCCCACTGTTGAAGACGGACTTACACAAGTCAGTGAACAAGAAGTTGTGACAGCTACATAGAGCCTTCATGCCTGTTGACCCAGTGTTCATAGTAGTGGAAGGTATTCTGCACAGCACCAAAGCAGAAAGGTCAATACCAGTCCAGCTACAAACCCTTTGAGCTACAGTGGTGACCTACCTGCAAGATGCACCCGTTCAGTAGCTGCACAAACATGGGAGTAACCAGCCAGTATCTGAAGGAATTCAAGGCCCGATCCATGATATGGAATCTATTCCCAACACTGCTCTGGTAGCTTAAGAATCTGGGACTAGATAGGCCGGGGACTTAGGAGCAACCCAAATGCTAGTGATACGCTAAAGGAGCATCATAATGTCTCGCTCAACCATTACCAGAGAAGCTGCTTCTGGTAGCAGATGAGAATAAAGACAGAAGCTCATAGCCAGACAATGTACAGACCGTGAGAGACCTTGGAACACTCAGTTGTAAGTGGGATATCATTGTCAAATTCTCCCTCCACCCCACAGGGCTCAGAGAACCCTTTGAAAGGGGAGGCAGGAAGACTGTAAGAACTAGAGGGAGTAGAGAATGCCAAGGACACAGGATCTTCTAAACCCATCCGGTACTGATGCTCACGTGAACGTACAAAGACTGTGGCAGCTCCTGCAAGGCCTGCACGAGTCTAAGCCAGAAGGAGTTCCAGTGCTGAGAGGAATAGACACCAGCCTAGACCCCTAACTCACAAGCTCTCTTCAGCTGATAACTACCCGTAAATAAAAACATCAGGTTTCTCAAACGATGTCTCATTGGCTGTACGAACTACTGTTAAGGGCAGGCCTCATGCCCATTGGTCAGTGCTAACTAACACATACAAACTCAATAGCATTTGGATTTTTGGAAATCGTTGTCTCAGGGCTTTTTTTTAAAATTTTCATTTATTTATTTAATTATTTATTTTTTTACTTTATGGATCCTTTCTGATTTTGTGTTTTTATGGAATTTTCTGTGTGCAAATGTATGTTTCTTGTGCTTTTTTTCTTTGGTTCATTTTTATTTGGTTCATCTTATTCCAGTTCGTGTATTTCTTTTGTTTTATCTCATGTTTAAAATTATTTTTAGACGCCTTGTTTTCTAAGGAGAGAAAGCTCGAGTTGGGAAGGATCTGGGAGGAGTTGGGCGGGGGAGGGAAAACCATAATCAGGATCTATTATACGGTAGGATACCTGTTTTCAATGAAAGAAAAATAGAAACAGAACGAAACAAAAACTCCACACGAGTATGTACTTTGCATATGGAGCTGTGACTGGTATAGGGATCAAATTTCTTAACTCTGTAAATGTAAGTGGAGTAGATCTTTATGGTAATTACGGCAAATGGGGTACGGGATGGTGCACCATACACTGTAGCTGGCCCCAGGTGCTGAAGTCATTCCGTGGTGAGCTTTTAGCAGCCTTGAGGCTTGGCTCCATTGCTTAAGCAGTTAGGCGAAGAAGCTGAGGTCTAAGACAAACTGGTTGTTTTTTGTCAGACTATGCAATTTGTGAAGATTCAGGCTTTGTAAAAGACCAATCCTCTTAAACGAGGATGAACAAAAGCTGTTACTAACCCCAGAGTTCCCTGTTCCCTCGAGGCAGACAGGGTTTGCGATGTCTTTGGTCACTCTCACATGTGTTCTGCCCTCATTTTATGTGATTGACATTCTCATGGGCTCGAAGAGCCATCCCACGTTGGGCACTCAGGGCTTTGGTTGGTAGGCAGACGAGGAAACGGAGTGTAGAGAATTTATGCGAATTGTCCAAGGCCGCATGGAATTGGAATTCTGATCTGTGCCTTAACTGGCTCCTCTGACTTTCACTGTCTCTCAATCCTGAGAGCAATTTGGTTGAAAGCACAAACATTTGTAGGCAGAAGTCCTCTATGTCCCAGCCTGAGCCTTCTCAGCCTTCTGGACAGCTGGGGTGGCTGGTGCCTGAGTTTCCCCTCCCCGACCTTCCTAAATTCAACTGAGCAACCCACTTCATGAGGTCTGGAGTCTGGGAACAGACTATTCTTTATTAACATTTTCAAAATATTCACAAGTTATTGCATAGACATCACCTGGGTCCTAGAAGCTTCTGGATTTCTGAATAGGGTGTGGGCATTTCACCAAAGATAAACGTATTTTCTTCTGGTTCATAGCCTTATAATAAAGGAGCCCTGGTTTTGCATCAGCAGTAATAAACTTAATTTTCCTTCCTGTTGCAGCACACACAGAGAGGCCTTATAGAAAAATTGGAAAATGAAATACATTCCCATGCAGAGAAAGAAAAAGAAAGCCATTGTGGCTAATTCGTTCTTTCTTCTTTAGGTTCATTTGAATGATGATTCTCTTCCCCTTCCCCATTTTTATGACTGCGACAGTAAGTAATGAAAGGACCGTCTTTAAACAAGGGCTTGGGCCATATTTCCAAGAAGTCAAGGAAACATAGTTTTGTGGATTAGCAGATGCCCTTGGGCAGGGAGAGGGCTTGCCTTGTGTCTGGGGTGGGGCTGAAGGGGCACCAAAAGTGACAGTGGTCATCACTATTCTGGTCTAAGAACTGATCTTTTTGTGGAGCGTGTGGGTGGACGATGCATGCAGAATATGTGTGGGTGCAAGTCTGAGGAGGATGCTGGGTGTCTGCCGTTACTTGACAATTTATTCTTTTGAGACAGGGTCTCTCACTGAACGTGAAGTTCCTGTTTCATTTAGGCTGAAAGTGAGGTCACTAGGGTGACCAGTGATCTCACAGGACCAGCCTGTCCCCATCCCCTTAATTTTGGGGTTATAGACAGATACATCCACAACCCAGTTTTTGACACGGATACTGAGGCTCTGAACTCAGAACCTCTTGTTTTCACAGCAAGCGCTTTTTCTCCACCTCTCCAGTCCCAGGAGCTGGTTTTCTGAGTGTAGACGGCAGTGGACCTCACTACTGGCATAAGTTTATTTCAGGTTGGAGGATGGCCTTTTATTTCCTACACTGCCTATAAGAAAGAGAAACAACTAAGTCCTTTTGTAAATAGGTAACTCGGGTTGTAGGAAGCCCCGGCTCCCTGTTTCTGAGGTCTTTCTTTGCCTTTGTTTTGGTGGACATTGTGTGTATATAGTCGGAGCTGAGACAGACTTTGTCTTTTCTGCTTGAATCCTGGAGAAGGCTGGTCTCCTATCAGCTTTAGGATTTTGGCTATATATTTTCTTCTGTTTCAGTCAGGGTATTTCTAACATTATAACCTTGCTCTGACCCTGGGTGATGGGGGTGAGGGGGCAACTGATGTTAGTTTTAGAGCGAGTTTTCCAGCTCTCGTTTGGGCTAACAGGAATAGCAATGCCATATTGCGCGGTCATCTCTCAAGTCCCTGCACACACAGCTCATTAATCTTCCCCGACACAGAGGAGCCTGGCCCATCCCTGGTCTTTGGCCTCAGTCTCCTCTGACCACATTCAACACCTTGGGTACTTTCGGTGCCAGGCTATTCATGGTTATTAAAGGAGACTGTTCCTGGCTTAGAGTGGATGTTCTGTGTTAGTGTCTCCCCAAGCTTTCCTCAACTTCCTTCCCATTTCCCTCCTCCTTCCCTTCTCCTGCTTCCCTTCAGCTCTCTAGGCCACTCCTTCCCCCTTTCAGCAGTCTTTCACCAGGCTCATCAATTCAGAACCATGGACTTCTTAGTGTGCCACATAGCTCTAGCTGTCGCTGCCCCCTAGTGCTAGGATTACAGAAGGCAGGAGCAAAGATTCCCAGTTACTGCTATAGCCTTCCTCTTCCTTCATTTGTGGGTACCAGGGGTCCAGACTTGGCTCTTCATCCCTGTGAGCCAAGCACTGTACAAACTGAGCTCTTCCTCTCTCTCTTTTTTTTCCTTATGAGTAGAGTTTTGGAAAGTTAATGAGTTTCTCTTTTCTAAGAACTGAAAAATATTACCTAGGGAAGGGATAGGGAGATGGTGGTATGGACAAGTCGAGGGCCCGGTAACTGACCCTTCCTACAGTGACCATTTACTTTCAATGTAAGTTTAGAAGGGACTTTCAAACTGTAGCAGATAGCTTTGATTCACATTCCTGCATCATCCTGCCCTTTCGGAGGGTCCTCTGGACATGTCTTTGTAGTGTCTGGCTTCTAATCCCACGATATCTGCGAGCGGTATGCGATGTCATGCTGTCTAAGTAAGACTGACTTAGGAGTCGATGCCAGGCTGTCTGAACTCCACGTCTACCACTGGCTAGGAGGGAATCTCAGACTCTTCTGGTTGCTTTTTTTGGCCTCCTTGATGGAAATAGGGACAGTGTCTGTGACATCTGCCAGTGGATGTTTAAGTAATGAATATTATTATTCTTTTAGCCTTTATTGAGGTGACATGAGTAAGACGGCATTATTATTAAGATGACACAAATAAGATCATATTTTTTTCAGGAAAGATAATGGTAGTTATAAGTAGCAGTCAGAGTTGTAGCACTGGTAGTCCTGATAGCAGTAATGGCAGCCCCAATGGTAGTACCTGGTGGAGTGTTGGTGCTCATAATGAGCCTTTGGCTTGCTGGCCAGAGAAGCTGAAGGGTTCTCCTGTCAATGGTCTGTGCTGTGCTGTGTGTAGCACTTTCCCCAGATACTTTCCTTCCAAACGCAGTCAACCTGTGCTAAGGTATTAGCAGCGAGATGATCCATGTAGAAAAGTGTCTAGACCAAAGGGATTCCTTGTCTTCTCAATAGCAAAGTTTCCAGCAACAAAATAGAATCAAGGATACATAACAATGTTATAGAAAAGTTTCTAAATCAGTATTTCTCTCCCTTTCCCAGCAGAAAAGAGTGAATGTCATTTAAGCTTTGTATACATGACTCACTTTCCTTTTGTGTCCGACAGAAGTCACAGTAAGGTGAACTTTACTGCTGGGATTCAAGGCCACAATGTCTTGCTCCCTCCTTCCCAGGCCTGGTTCTCACTGCTAAATTTATTATTATTATTATTATTATTATTATTATTATTATTATTATTATTATTTTAGTTGTTTGGTCTTGTCACATTGGCCCCCCTGTACCTAAATTACTTGGTGAAGATTTGAAGGTGGCTGCAGCCTTTTCCATGAATGGCACATAGATGTTTTCATTTCAATCATTTATCTCATCGATCATGAGTGTTTCTCATTTTCTTCTAGAAGAAAAATGAGTTATTTTCTCATTTCAAATTCTTCCTAACTACTATAAATTATAAGGCCTGCGTTCTTTATGTTCTCTTACAGAAATTTTATTTATGGCGTATTGTTTTGGGTAGACCTTTCTGATGTTCACCTTGAGAGGACATGTGCGTGCAGGCATTTTGAGCATGTCCAGTAGGATGGGCGTAGGGGATGCTGAAACTTCTCAAGTCACCTAAATAAATATCTGGGTCTGTATTTCTCCGAAGACAAAATGCACGGTAACCGCAGCTTAGAAACACAGGGCAGTTGTAGCTTCCATTTTCCTGAACTTGAGAAGCCGGTATGGCTTATAATCTCATGCTCAGAAAGCGGACTTTAAAAATGTCTGTGTGACAGGTTCGACACACTTCAACTTCGGTCGAGTTCCAGAGAGCTGCAACTCAGTTTTTTGTTGTTTTTTTTGTTTTGTTTTGTTTTGTTTTGTTTTGTTTTGTTTTGTTTTTACCATAAATTTGAAGGCAGAGAGATAGATGGAAACCTTTAGGTAGAATGAACTGTTAGGTCTTTCTGTTGAGTTACAGATACTGCAAGGAAAAGAACCATCTTGGATGTCTTTTTATTCCCTTAACAACTACTGCCCGGCATTTGAGGGGGTTGAAGTGTAGTTCGCTGGAGCTTAAAATGTCTTGGGTGTGGAGTAAAAGGACTTGGTTTAATTCTGTGCCCTTGCATGATCCAGCTGAAGACAGTTTTCCTTCTGCAAATGGTCACTCAGAGTCATGGGAGGTGCGTGTCTCAGTGTTGAGCCAAGTACATGTTTGCAGGTGTGTGGCAGGTGCACTTCTGCATGTGGTGGCAGGTGCATTTTCAGGTGCCAAAGTTTCCAGGTGCCATGGCAGGTGCATTTTCAGGTGCCAAAGTTTCCAGGTGCCATGGCAGGTGCAGTTTCAGGTGCCAAAGTTTCCAGGTGCTATGGTGTTTTGGAGTGCCGTAGGCCCTGAAGTTCTGAGACAGACGCAGTGGACACAGGCAGTAACTAGCCGATCCTTAGATTCCTGTCTCCCTTGGCAGAGTTTCATCAACTCCTAAATCTTTTTTTCCAGTGTTGGACTGTAGCCTCTTACAAGACCTTATGGTTTACTGAAACACTGTGGTGCTTAGACATTGACACTCTACAAAAATCAGAACTATCCCTTGCAAAAGCTAGCTAACCATTGTTGCCGGCCCAGAGTTGACCGTTTTTAGTCCCTACCTCACAGTGGTAGAAGCTGCAAGGACTTGGCTCCACCATGCTGAGGCATCATAAGGCATTGCAATGGGTGAAACAGGAGGGTCACTTTCTCATTGAGGCCTTTGCCTTGAGTTATAAAAGTATTTCTTTTCTCTCCTCCTGGTTTGTGTTTTTTTTTTTTTTTTTGAGGCTGGGTCTATGTAGTCTTTGCTGTTCTGGGACTCCTTATATATAGGAACTACACACATAGGACTACACACACACACACACACACACACACACACACACACATGCACACACACACACACACACACACACACCAGTCTGATATATAGGAACTACACACACACACACACACACACACACACACATATATACACCCACACACATATATACACACATAGACACAGACATTCACATTTCACATACACACTATACACACACACACACACACACACACACACACACACACACACCCAAACCCACCCCACCCAACACTCCGTCACACGCACCCCAGGCCCACACACACATCCCACCCCCCCCCCACACACCACCCACCCACACCACCCAACACCACCACACACACACACAGACACAGACACTCACACACACACACACAAAGACACCATACACACACACAGACACAGACACTCACACACATACTGGTCTGGCCTCGAACTCACTGACATCTACCTACCTCCCAAGTGCTATGATTAAAGGCGTCCGCCAACCTTCTCAGCAGCTGAGCTGTATACATCGTGTAAAGGCTTCCCTTAAGTTTGGAAAAAGTTCAGAAAGGCATTCTTCACCATTATTCTTATATAGGTTTTTAAACGTGTATTGTTTTATAGTTGGGTCCAAGCAGAAAATTGAAAATCTAGAACTGAAAAGACATTCAGAAAAAGAAATGTTTATGTGTCATCTTGACTTATTTTCATGGAAGTTGTAGAAAACAGGAAGCTGGGCTGCTCGGCGTCTTGCTGGGATTAAGGTCACCGAAGGGATTTAGGTCACCGGTCTAACCACTTCTTAGCCTCACTTCCCTAGTGCTTTTCCAGTGGCTTGATTGGGTTGACCAGTAAATTTGCAGCTTTAAAGATTTTCTGCAATTCCTGTTTCAAATCTAGCAGAAGCTACCAGTAGTTTCTTTTCTTTGGAAACTAAAATGTGTCTTTTATTCATCTGATCGGAAGGCAGCGTGACTCCTCTTCTGCTAGGGTTCACCATATAGGAACAAAAACAGATGGCAGACGGGATAACCCTCTGGAAAAGTCAGTTGTGCTGTAGTCGGAGAGGGCTTTGGTACTGGAGGAAGTTTGCTACTTGATGGGGCCGCTGAGCTGGTTGAGGCCTAGAGGGCAATGTCAATTAAGCAGATAAAGGGGGTAGAGATCTGGAAGGAATACAGTGCTCAGTCCCTCTGAGGCAGCAGAGAAAGAGACCTCTGATTCTTCTCTACCTTTTCATTGTCATTCCCAGGTAGGCTTTCCCTGCTGGGGAGAGTCCGAGATGGAAGGCCAAGGGCCCGTGACCATAAGGAAATACAGTGAATTCTTCAAAAGAGAGCTTCCCTTTGGCCCCAGGGACAATAATGAGTATCACTTCTCTAGCTATAAGTGGGAGTTATTGGGAGAGAATCATATTGTGGCTGCTTTATTGTCCAATTAATGCATTTGGATCTGAGTCATAGTGTTCTGCTGCATCATAAAAGGAATGTACAGGAAAAATGCAAATTAGCGATCTCCTAACATGGGCCTTGTTTGGACATGGAGTCCACCTCTGTGCCCTAGCAAACAATTCCCCTACCTGCCTGGATATTGGGCCTCCATGAAGATCATCTCATTTCTTAACGAACCTGCTTTATATAATTTAAAAGCATTTTTTCTACCTACTAAGTTAAAAAATAAAAATAGTAACGTAGCTGTAAGACTTGGTTTCCGGGCACTGTAGTGGTGCCTGTGGCTTCCAGCTGGACACATTTTAAACTGTTTGGAAAGTCTCTTCAGTGTTTAACTTCTCTTTTTACCCTGCACTGGTTATGAGGACCTTCTATGGCATATCTGTAAATATTTACTCTTTGTTTGCTTGGATGTAGTGCACTAATTAGATTAGCACTTCCTTTCTTTCGACAACTGGCGTTTTTCTTTTTAAGTGGCTTTGACAAGCACTGGGGCCAGATTATGAAATCACCAGATGACCCTTTATGTCCATCAACTGCAATGAAGTTGAAAAATTGAGATCTCATTTGGCAGACAAACTCATCTTATATGACATAGGGCCTAAAAGTATTTGTAGACAGGAACAGATTGTCAGGTTCCCAATCCAGTTGTCCCTGTGATTAGCGAACACACTGTTGTTGATGTCCATTTCTTTTTGTCTGATTGATAAGGATGAAGCTTGAGGAACTGTTTTCTTCGGATCTTGGTTACCCATTGTCTAGGCTTTCAGCATGTCCTCCAAGGCATGCTTTAGAATGGAGGAATCACTATTGTAGGAAATTCAAAGTGCTGGCTTCATAGGGCAGCAGGCTTAATCTTCAGGTAGAGATTGACCAATCACAGGATAAAGAGCTCTTGTCCGAAGGATTTGGAAAGAGATTTCAGAAAATTTCAGAGTTTGGAATATTTGCACATAAACAATGGCGTCTCCATTATGGGGGTGTGTAAGGAAGAAGTGTGTATTCTGGTGCTTTGTATATGCTATGTACACATAGCATACAGGTAAGTTGTACAATGCATTCTAATATGTGGTAATGTGAGTGATTCTTTTCCTGATACTAAGGCAGGTTATCACCCCGACACTCATATTTTTAAGCGATTGGGATGTTTGGATTAGGATGCTTCACCTGAGTTTAGAAAGTACTGTCACAGTCTGATCCCGTGCGCGCCTGTTTTCTGATTCCTGCAAGACATGATTAAAAGTAAAATGATTTGTATATATGTTCATTTTTATGTATAAGATGCTATCTATATTATGTATAGTATATACTGTGTACTATATGAATATATAAAGTTCGTTGCATGCATATACATATTAATTATTTGTGCATAACAGGATGACCTAAAGATCATAGCCTGAATTTACAGTCTTGTTCCCTCTGCTCTAGTTTTATGGTTTTCTCTTTGATTTCTTTGTCTTTTTATGTATGTGTGTATGTATGTGTATTTGTGTGTGTGTGTGTATGTGTTTGTATATGTGTTTATTTATGCAGAGTTCATGTGTACATATGTGCATGTATGTATGTGTGTGTACATGTGTTTATGCAGAGCTCATATGTGCATATGTTTGTATATGTGCATGTATGTATGTGTCTGTACACGTGTTTATGCAGAGCTCATATGTGCCTATGTTTGTATATGTGCATGTATGTATGTGTTTGT
Source organism: Rattus rattus (assembly GCF_011064425.1). NCBI lineage: Eukaryota > Metazoa > Chordata > Mammalia > Rodentia > Muridae > Rattus > Rattus rattus. The sequence goes on from NC_046170.1 coordinate 3,476,168, forward strand.
ACATGTGTTTATCTGTGCAGCACTCATGAGTGGATATGTTTGTGTATGTGCGTGTATGTATGTGTTTGTACATGTGTTTATCTGTGCAGTACTCATGAGTGGATATGTTTGTGTATGTGCGTGTATGTATGTGTTTGTACATATGTTTATCTGTGCAGAGCTCATGTGTACATATGTTTGGAGATCAGAAGTCCATTTTAGTTGTTGGTTGGTTTGTTTGCTTTTTTAAAGAAAAGATGTCTGTCGGGGTTTTTGGGCTCAGCAGTTCAGCTCAGGTTACTGGTCAGTGAGCCATAGGGATCACCTGTCTCTGCATCCCCAGCATGGCGATCATGAGGATGTAGTATTTTGCTGGGCTTTCCCCATGGTATTGGCATCAAACTCAGCTCCTTGTAATTGTATGACAAGAACTTTTCCCGACTGAGCCCTTTCCTTAGCGTATTTCTGTGCTTTCTGACAATCATATTTAAAGCATGCAAATGCTTTTTATGTGGTATCCTTTAACACTGTGTTAGCATACTGATTATTCAAGACAATGGACTTATTTCATTCTGTTTTCATCCATGTATGGAAATTTGCTTTAACATATCCTCTCCTTGCTGCCTTTCTCATCTTCCTTTCCTCTGGCCGCCTCCTTCTTTTCTCAAATACGAACTGAAAGATTCTTGACGACTTTTCTTCCTTTGATCTGAATGAATGCTTTCAAATATAATCTATGAAATCCTCAAAGAATTAATGAAATACATTTAAAAACATGTATTCCCTCCACAGTATCTTCAAAAATCAGAGTTAATTTGCTGATTTTGCTATTTCCGAAACAAATAGCAAAAGAAGAAATAAAAAAAAAAAAAAACTTAGATTTTAGGTTCATTTCATTTGCACTCTGGAAAACTGGTCACATTTCTTTGCGAGTCTGATTTTCGACCCACATAGTCATTTTGGATGGGAGGAGGTCCCTGACCCAGCTCACTTTGAGAACTGGTGCAATCCTGTTGCAGTCTTCAGTCTGTTTCAGGAGTACTTCCAGTTGTGGTAATTTATACATCACTTGGCTGCCTGCTCTTATCCTCACAGCTGATGTTGCCTTCTATATTTAGTCTCAGTGTTCTATACGAGTATGCTAATAAATAAAGACTATACTCTGTATATCTACTTCTAGTGCTATGCTGTGTATTTGAGTAAAACAGTGGGGCCTTCCAGGCATGAATCCCTAAAGCCTAATGAGACAGTTTTTGCAAATCACTGTAGTGCTAATCCCTTGGGCCAGTGTTTGGCACATGGGAAGGACTTGGATGCCATTGCTTTGCGAGGTGAATTTTGGCCCCCCTGGCTGAGTTCTTGACATTCGTTCATGTAAAATGTGTTCAAAGACTTGTCCCGTGTCATCTCAGCTAGAAGTGCCCTCGATAACCGTTTGGACCTGGGTCTCTGATACTCCGTTGTCTTTTCCTGCTTTGCCTTTACTAGTTTGTAGAACATTCCAGTGTGAAATCGTAGATTGGAAAGGCATGTGCTGCAAAAGAAGCCGTTTACTTCATCGTCTCCCCTTCGAGTGGTCAGGGATATGAAACAACATCTAAAAGAAGACAGAGTTATTGGAAACCAAACCTTTCATTGATTTTTAAAGTGAGACAGCAAAACCGTGAGGGGGACAGGTTGGTGTATTATCGCAGCTCTTAGGTTCTCCACACAGCCCTGTAACTAATGAACTGGTACCTATTAAAGAGGCTGTTGACGCTGCCTCATCTGTCTGTGTGGCATGAGTGAGATACAACTGAAAAGTTTGATGGTTTCTGTGGAAACCAGCGTGATGGAGGCTTCCTTTCAGACTTTGAAGGTAGCAGGAGACGTTGACAACTGGTCCTTGCTTGACTGTGAGAAAAGTCTGGAACCGCTCTAAATCATGCAGAGCTCTGCAGAGGCGTGGCTTGTATCTCTGGATCCTTCCTGGAAGGGAAGATCAAGTGCTGTGACTGGGGTGCCCGAGATAAATTTATATAGCCTTTGGCTGAATTTGGATGCCAAGGCCTAGAGAAGATGAGCGTCTGTCTATCCAGGCCACAGGGTGTGGTGGTGACTGAGAGTCCTGAACACTGCCTTGTGTTCCTTCTTCCTTTGCAATACTAGAGGGAATTTGGGTAATCTTTCTGAGCTCCCCGCGCCACTCTCCAGTTGCCCAAATAAGTCCTGCCCTCCATGGCGCCATGGACGGTAAATCTCCATCTCTTTCCACCTCTCGCTCCCCCTTCCTTCACCTCTCTCTTCCCCTTCCCTCTCTCCATTTCTTCCTTGCTGTAGTGGTGAATGTTAATCCTCTTTGGCTCCCGGTACCTGCACTGTACCTGCCCAAGAGCTCTGGATTCACAAATGAAAGACAGACAGACAGACAGACAGACAGACAGACAGACACACACACACACACACACACACACACACACACACACACACACACACACACACACACACACGACAGTTCATTTTAACATGCCTTGACTAGTTCAGTGGTTGGGCACTTCTAAACCTCCCCACAGCTGCCACGCACTCCCCTCCAGTGTTCCTGAGTTAAGATCTTTTAAAATCTCTATTTCATCTCTGCTCCGACAGACCCAATCCGGAAAATAGCCTCTAGGCCACTTCCCTGGAATCTCACCTGTTTGCAGGTCTTTACGTCTGTGCTCCTCACTCCTCCTTCATGGCAGTTCTCTGTTCTTCTTCCTTGGTCCCTTGCCCGTGAGATCTAAAAGTCCCGCCTCCGTCTCCCTGCCCAGCCATTGGCTGTATGCCAAGTCAATTCTTTATTACCAATCAAAGTCAGCTGGGGGCAGGGACCCTCAGCAACTGGAAGTGCGGCTTTTGGGAGCCGGATTAATATAAAGCACTAGAATTAACCACCCACATTGGTGTGATGGTACAGGAAAAGGGAACCCCCAGTATGACTAAGAATTGCATTTTATTCAGAAATAGGACTGCATTTATTGGCTACAATAATAATATGAATTGTTATATATAATATTATAATATAAGTTATTCAATTCAATAATCAAATACAGTGTTCCTATTGTGTGTATGAAGATGTAATTCTTAAATGCTGTGGTACTGGATTAGGCTCGACTTTTGGTCTAAAGCTATAGAGACATAGACCTGAGCACAGAGTGGATGCCAGTAAACTGCCAGCAGCTGAAGAGAGGCCCGGGGCAGGGCTTCCTCTAGCGCTTTTGGACAGGAATAGTTTGCCCAAACCATGACCTTGAAGTTCTAGCCTCTGGAGCTGGCTCAACTGTTGTTCACACCTCCCACATGAAGCACTCAGGAATGCTGCTTGCAATGCATGGTGTAGATTGGTTAGAGATGGTCGCGTGCTCTGAATTAGTGTTTTATTGTTCACACAGAGTGTTCCGCTAGAAACACACGCAGACATAGAAACGCAGTGGTTCACTAATAGAAAACAAAGACTTGTCAGGGTCTGGAGAGAAAGCTCAGCTGGTAAAGCCCATGCAAATGTGAGGGACCCGAGTTTAGTACCCAGAATCTATGTAAAAATGTCTATCATTCCAGGACTGAGGAGAAGTAGGTGGGGACCTGTTGGGTGTGACAGGGCCTAGATGACTTAGTGAGTTCTAGGCTAGTGAGAAACCCTGTGTGAATAAACAAGGTGGACAGCGTCTGAGAAATGATGTTTTAAGGTAAGCCTCTGGCTTCTGCGGGTGTGCAGATATATGCACCTCAGTACATAGACTCGGCATATACACAGAAACAGGAAACAGGGGCATTTAATGTGTTTCTACTTTTACTTTTCTGCATGTAAATGTCAAGTTAGTATATTCGTACACCGTAATATATTAGAGTGATTGGTTCTTTAAAGTGGCCGTTTGCATTGCTGACTGGAGTTTCATAAAACTTACTTAAGGTGGGGTGGAGAGATGGCTCCACGAGTGTTTGCTGCTCTTGGAGAGGACCCAGTCTTCGTTCTCAGTTACTTATCTGATGGCTCAGAACCTTTGTAACTCCAGTTCCAGGGAAGCTCACACATTATTATAGCCTCTATTATGGCGCACACACATTCCTGCAGGCAACACATGTCTGCACACATCAAAAAACAATTTAAGAGTAGGAAAGAATTTGCAGTGGTTCCCGAAATGGCCCTAAATATAAATCTGTTATTTTGTGGTATATTTGAAGCAAATATTTTTTGTTTCTTTATGTGGCACTTCTGAAACAGATATTGTGAGCATCGACGATTACAAAATCAAAATGTGAATCAACTCTCAAAGGTATGGAAGATTTTATATATCCTACATTATGGAATATTTAACTCTGTTTGAAAGTAAGCACAGAGCCACAGAGGCAGCATTGGCTGCATCTCCTATGTAGCAGTTTCTAGAAATTTTAATTCATCAACAGCAGTGAAGACAGCTCCACTGTAGAGCGAGGAGCTTTTGATTTTAATAATTTTGACAAAGGGCATAATTCTTAAGCAGGTGGTTCCAGGCAGATGTTAATAGCAATTCTGTTCACTCTAACTGGACAATAGAATATGATATAGATATATACAGATGGTAGATTCTTGACCAGTCAGAGAGAGAATGCTATGCCACTCTTGACCAGTCAGAAAGAGAATGCTATGCCACTGTTGACCAGTCAGAGAGAATGCTATGCCACTGTTGACCAGTCAGAGAGAGAATGCTATGCCACTATTGACCAGTCAGAGAGAGAATGCTATGCCACTGTTGACCAGTCAGAGAGAGAATGCTATGCCACTCTTGACCAGTCAGAGAGAGAATGCTATGCCACTGTTGACCAGTCAGAGAGAATGCTATGCCACTCTTGACCAGTCAGAGAGGATGCTATGCTACTCTTGACCAGTCAGAGAGAATGCTATGCCACTCTTGACCAGTCAGAGAGGATGCTATGCTACTCTTGACCAGTCAGAGAGAATGCTATGCTACTCTTGACCAGTCAGAGAGGATGCTATGCTACTCTTGACCAGTCAGAGAGAATGCTATGCCACTCTTGACCAGTCAGAGAGGTTGCTATGCCACTCTTGACCAGTCAGAGAGAATGCGATGCCACTCTTGACCAGTCAGAGAGAGAATGCTATGCCACTCTTGACCAGTCAGAGAGGATGCTATGCCACTCTTGACCAGTCAGAGAGAATGCTATGCTACTCTTGACTCAGAGAGAGGATGCTATGCTACTCTGACCAGTCAGAGAGAGAATGCTATGCTACTCTTGACCAGTCAGAGAGAGAATGCTATGCTACTCTTGACCAGTCAGAGAGAGGATGCTATGCCACTCTTGACCAGTCAGAGAGAATGCTATGCCACTGTTGACCAGTCAGAGAGAGAATGCTATGCCACTCTTGACCAGTCAGAGGATGCTATGCTACTCTTGACCAGTCAGAGAGAGAGATGCCACTCTTGACCAGTCAGAGAGAATGCTGTGCTACTCTTGACCAGTCAGAGAGAATGCTATGCCACTCTTGACCAGTCAGAGAGGATGCTATGCTACTCTTGACCAGTCAGAGAGGATGCTATGCCACTCTTGACCAGTCAGAGAGGATGCTATGCCACTCTAGACCAGTCAGAGAGGATGCTATGCTACCCTTGACCAGTCAGAGAGAATGCTATGCCACTCTTGACCAGTCAGAGAGGATGCTATGCTACTCTTGACCAGTCAGAGAGAATGCTATGCCACTCTTGACCAGTCAGAGAGGATGCTATGCCACTCTTGACCACTCAGAGAGGATGCTATGCCACTCTTGACCAGTCAGAGAGGATGCTATGCCACTCTTGACCAGTCAGAGAGAGAATGCTATGCCACTCCTGACCAGTCAGAGAGAATGCTATGCCACTCTTGACCAGTCAGAGAGAGAATGCTATGCTATCATGTCTTACATTGATTTCCCCTCAGTAATTGACCGTGGTCTTAAATTGTAAGCCAACTAAAGCTCTCCTCTCTGAATTGTATCTGGTTTTATCTTGAGAAGCAGAATTAAATTAGAATATATAGAAATGTGGAATAGTTAATGGGTCTTTTCTTGGGCCGATGAATCATATTGGGAACCAAAGGTGGTCCTTATGCAACATAACAGGTATACTCAGCTTCATGGGATTGTTTGTTAATACTACCCTACAGTGTCATCACTAAGGACTTGCCTGGAGTCCTCGCCAGGATGCTTTAAATGAGTCCAGCCTTAAAGAGGCCCTGTCCTTCAGCACAGGACTGGTCTCCAATGGATTGGATCTTTATCACAGAGAATGTCTGTTAAGCAAGAGAGTAATCATGGAGGAGAGGTTCTGATCATTACATTTTCTTCATCTTTTAAGTCACAGATAGTATTTGTCATGTTTTGCATTTGAAATGTCTTCCCATAAGCTGATTCTTTGAGACTTTCCCCCAGCTGGTGGTTCTCCTTTGGAAGACAGTGTTTCTCTAGGAAATGAAGCTGGAATGATAGCAGGGGATCAGAAGAACCCAACTTTAGAAGGTGTTGTTGTAAAAATATAAAAATAATAAATAGTATGGTTGTCCTTTATCCTCTAGGTCCGCACCGCGGTGCCCCAAGATATCTGCTAGATATCTTGGTGGAAACACATCCCAGCCGCACACTTTCCTACACTCAAACCCTCACATAAAAGAACACACAACACAATAATCTTAGATCCAATTGATAAGATATAATTGCCCACTTAAACATACAAAGCCCGGTACCATCCATCCCTTAGGAACATTAATAACAACCTGTAAAATACACAGAGCAGAATCTTAGCATCACCTGCCATGGCTTCTCACCCTCCCCTCTCTCCTGTCTCCTCCTCTTTGTCTTAGTCTCCTCCTCTTCCTTCAAACTTCTCTCCCGCCCATCCTTCCTTCTCCTCCTTCTATCCTGTACCTGCCCCTCACCTGGACTTTACTTATTCAATGGGGAGGTGGTTCTGGTGAAGTCACCTGAATTCTGAGTACTGACTAGGCAGCTGTCCTTGGGGCAGTGGAATTAGCATCAAAATACAGATAACTTCAGGGCAAACCACCACAAGAAGGTGATGTCTGATCCTTGCTTCTGGTTCCTCTGTGTGCTTACCGATCTACTGTAATGTGTCAAGCCTTTGAGACATAATTCTTCTATGTCTGTAATCGGGACAGATCCTGTCCTCAGATCCTGGACATTTCCTGGTAGTTTTCTTCACCAGACACCTTTCTCCTCTCATTTGCTTTCTGAAATTGTGCTGCTCTGTGGTTGTGCTAAGATGTTTTCTCTTGAACTTTTATTGCCCCTTGCTTGTGTCTGTGCATCTGTTCTTCATTCTTTCTTAAAGAATAGGGATTTGAATGTAGTTAGCTCTGGAGCTCTAGCTCGGGTCCAGCACTGGACTGGAAAACATAGAGCAGTTAGGTCATCCCGCTGTGGACGTGGATGAGTGACAACAGGAATGGTTAGTGGGTTTCTTTATAGCCATCAACCCATGGGGATCATTAGATATCCAAAGGCCATGGAATTCAGTCAACTAGAGACTCTGCCAGTCAGACACCACGAACCCCTTCCACTGTCAGGAATGCTAAGGTGTTTCTTCTTCATGGCAACCCTTGTTCAAAGCTTCCAGGTATTACTCAAGAAAAATGAAAATGTGAGGCTTGCCTGCTTCAACCACCCTCTTCCAGAATGAAAAAAAAAAATCACAAGAATAAAGACCTAAATATTTCTGGGCCTTTGAATGTGGTTAGGGACTGATTAAACACAGACATGTAGAAAAGGCCCTAAGATCCCACTTTCCTGGAGCCGCAGTCTGATGCTGGGATAAGGTTCTGCGCTTGGAGGGACTGTTTGCGTCAGAGTCTGTTTGGTGGTGCATTGTTGAAAGAGATTAACATTAGAAAATGGACATTTTTTTTCTTTGGGCCTCTTTGACTTATGTTGTCGCAGAAATAGTTCTACACCAGCATTAGTATTTATACTGTCTGCCTCAGATAGCTATTCTTCCTGCTCCAATAAAACACAACCCAGGCTGTACAGAGTGACTGAGCTAGCTCAGTGGAGGGTACTTGGGAGGAAAGGCAACTCAGGAATTAACAAACTTTCTGTGCATGTGTTCCCCTGAAGCATCCTTTGGTCTTTCCTGAAGCAGTAACACCCTGGGCTATGACTGCTCATTTTTCGTGAAAATTTTCCTTGTTGTAGGTCTGTCTGAACTGTGCCATATAAGGCGTTCCTACACAGCCCTGATCTCTACGCACTAGGTTCTCTTTCCCAATCTGACCATCAAAATTGCCTCATGATCATGCCTGATGTCCTTTTGAGGGAGGAATTAGGACCACATGCCAACCAAGAACAATGTGTGGATAAAAAGGAGCCAACATGGGGACGTCTAGCATGTAGGGCAGGGAGCAGATGGGCAGGGAGGGAAGAGGCAGAAAATATATCCTCCGTATGCCCGGGCATTAACCTCCTTGAGTCCCAGCGCCCTTCTGTGTAAGTGGAGTCTCATAGGTGGGTCATAAACTCGCTGAATTAAGACCGTGTACATACGTCAACAAGTATACACACACACACACACACACACACACACACACACACACACACATATTGTAGTTGTCCAGTGATTTCTTCTTTCCTGAGCTCTCACATAACTCCTTCTGTTCGTGTCTTTTGACTTCTGCTACTGTTTATCGAGCTTAGATTATTACAGAACTTTCTAGATCCTCTGCTTCGACTCCGCTGAGATCTGTACTTGCGCCTCCCTCCTTCAGTACTCCAACATGAAGGCTTAGAACATCCCTAAACCACGCCCTGCAGCCCGCTGGCTGTGAGCCATGGCTACTAAACTGTGGGAATGTGTCACTGATGTAAGCAGAGAGCAGATAGAAGGAAGAGGATGTAAAACGATGTGTGGAAATTACTCCTATTTATGTATATCAAAATATTAAGTTTCGTATATGCCCGGTGAGGTAAAAAGAATAATGCAATTATAATTTTCTCCGCTTTATTTTTATCCCCTCACCCCCTGCCTCTTTTCAAGGATTGCAGGAGAGTGGGTTCTTCAGGAGAGGTTATCGCATCCCAGGGAGAATCATTTCCTGGTATTAAATATGGAGATGTTGTTTGTGCTTCCAGCCTGTATATTCCAAGACACAAGTGCATGCCTTAGAGGACGGACAGCACAAAGTCCTACACGTATTTTCCCTGTTCCGCATAGAGCTGTGACAACTTGTAATTTGTAAAATGCGTAGTAAGAGAAGAACAACAGTGACTAAGTGTGACAGAACAGTTGTAACCATCTATTAGTAATAAGTTTTGTGGATATGGCCCCTCTCCCTTTCCGCTTTCTTTTGACGTAAGATGATACAGCGCCTGTAGAACGAGAGGGAGTAAGGTGAGTGACAGCATCGTGACAGAGCAGTAGCCTACCACTTAGGGATCGTTCGAACAAAGCACTGTGTTACCAGGGAAATCAGGATTCCCTCCTTTGGATTCTTGTCCCCTTAATAAGAAAATTTAAAAACTGGCTCAGTAGAAAGGTAGAGGACCATTTGGTTAGAATTTGAGAGAAAACAACCTGACTGGCAAGCTGTAAATTTTAGCAGCATCTAGGGCAAGGGTGAAGAAGAAGAGGAAAAGCTGGGGTCATGGGTTTTGAGTTAGGCCTGCGTGTTGAGCAATACAGGTCAGCAAGCAGCTGCAAGATGAAAGATAGGTAACTTCATAGAGGGTGAAAAAGCCCAATGTGTTAGGGAAAGCAAGCTTAGGAAAGAGATACAAAAAAGGAAGATACAGAAACAAGGTTCTTTTGAGTTACGGCTCAGAAAGCAGGCTGATTTAACAGAGCTGTATGGCCTTGGCTCTGTAAATAACTGCACCATGGCAAGGCATTCTGGGAAGGAAAACTACATTCTGTTTAGGGGGTGATTATTCCTCCCATCTCCTTTGCATAGCAGCCTTTCTGAGGGATGATCCCTCGGTCAGATGACTGATAGGCCCTACTGGATTAACTTTTAAAGAATATTTCTTTCATTTTTAATTGTGTGTGTGTGTGTGTGTGTGTGTGTGTGTGTGTGTGTGTGTGTGTGTGTGTGACGTTAATATCATGGGCTCTCTATTCCAACTTCAACTTTCTTTTCTTTTAACCTATCAGTGCCATTTTGCCCTGGTTTAAGGATCATTTATCCCACTCCAAGTTGGTTAGTTCTTAACTGTTCTCAAAACAATTTCTATCTTTTCTGTATCTACCGCAGTAGGGGACTATGCAGACAGTTCCAACTGAGATAATCTTAAGTTCTCAGCTGACCATGGTATAGTTTCAACAGGTTATGTTGTGACTTAACCAAGCTTCCCAGCTTTAAGTGGGGGGGTCTTCATTCTGCCTCAGGTGCCTTTCTTGGTCTTCTCTGTGAGAGGAGCCCAGGAGCCACCGGCCATGTTGATCGTATATGACTCATCAGTGGTCATACAAATTTGAGTTGTCACATTTTGGGGTAATCATGTGGTTTAATTAGTCCTTTAATTTATTTCTTTTTTTTTTCCCTGTTTACCACATCTGCTTGTTCATCACAATGGGATTTAGCTTTTTCTTTGTTTTTTCCTTCCAGAAAGTATTATGAGGGATGCTGAGGATTTCGTGCTCTGCACAGAGACACCACAGTGGAATTAGAGATCGGCACTTCCGAGAGGATGCTGGGAATCTGCCGAGGGAGACGGAAATTCCTGGCTGCCTCTCTGACTCTACTCTGCATACCAGCCCTCACCTGGATTTATTTGTTTGCCGGGAGCCTTGAAGGTAAGAACAGAAGCCCAGCGAAAGGAAACGGGGAGGGTAAGGGACCACAGGCTGGTACAGAGGCCTAGAGAGAGCCTGGAAGCCCTAGCGTTCCTTGGGTAAAGTACTGATTTAACGTTGCCTGTCATGGTAAATGACTTTTAGTATCCCAGAGGTAGTTGGCACAAGTCAACAAGGTGAGGAGTGAAATAAAAAACCGGACTAAAACTAAAATGTAAGTTTCTTCAGTGGCAGGGAGTAGGTAGACAAATGTCTAAAGCCTGTTTGGTCACATGGCCCCCGCGTAAACACAGGGAGAAGGTTGAGCGTTGGCGACTGGCTTGACTTTTCCTGAAACTAGATATTTCAATTATCGATCCACGTAAGTCATTTGTTCACACATTGAATGTTTGCTCATGGTGACATCCTCAGTAAACCCAGTACTGAGAATCCAGAGATAACAGATCTAGACATGCACTGCCCCATGGGGGAGACAGACAGGTCCACAAAGCATCACCACAGGGGTGTGTGTGCTGGGATGGAGAGGGCAGTGTGCTGGGGTAGAGGTTTGTGGGAGCCGTGAGGCCGAGGCTGGGGAAGAAAGATGATCTGACTGATCACACTGACGAGAGAGCTCGAGGAGGGGGCGTCGGAACTGCCTTCCCTGAACAGTGAAAAGCAAGTGATCACCACTGCCGCTGCCCAGAACTGAATAGGAAACACAAGACTCACCATTTTTCCAGCCAGCAATTTTGAATGTAGTGCAGAGTCTTGATTGTTGGTGATCGTGTCTCCGTTTCAGAAATGGAGGCAGTGCTGGCATGGATGTGTAGACCTCCTTTTTAAATTTGCCCCGCACTTGAATTAGGAGAAGCAGCTCAGGTAACAATCTGTCTCAACAGAGCTGCCGCTGGGCTTTTGAACGTTTCCTTAGTGCGTAATTTTATTGACATCTCGAGGCTACCTTTTAATTAGGCGCGCCGGTCCACATTTGGAGCTCACATCAGTGAGGTTGAATGTACAGATAACAGAACTATGCACTTGCTGAACAGGGGGTGGGGGGGTGGGGGGGGGGGGGTGGGGGGTGGGGGTGGTGGTGATTATTCTTCATTTAAAGAGTCACTTTGTTATTCTTAATTGCGTGTAAGTGTGTGTGTGGCCGCATATGAATATGTGTATGTGCACACGAGTACACGTGAGTGTAGATGCTCAGAGGCCAGAGAAGTCAGCTACCCAGAAGCTAGATTATTGTGAGCTGCGAACCAAACTCAGATCCTGAGCGTCAGAATGGAAGTGATTCTGGATGGGGAGCCTGTGTTAGGAGCACAGTTACACCCCTGTCCTTCTCCCTTTCCTCTCAGCCACATCCCTGGACTGGTCAGAGATTTCACTTAAATAGCTACATAGGTTAAGCCGGGCTCCGGCACCGAGGGTCTCCTTTGTGCAAAGGGAGATTGGTGAGTTGATGTTGATTCTGGCAAAGCGAGGAGAAAAGTCTGACATGAGAGGGGGCCTGTAACAGAAACAAAGGCACCCAGCCCTAGTTCATTTCTCTAAATGAAAACATGGCTGGACATGGGGGCTGTGCCTAAAGCCCGGGGACTCTGGATCCTGAGTAGGAATCACAAGGACTTTTCAGTTTCAGAATACCATGGCTTAACATGATGATACCTTTATAAAACCAAACCTGTCCACAGACCACAGCCGAGCAGAGAAGAATGCAACATGGCACAGTGCAGCAAAGAAAAATAATAATAGAAGGGAAAACGGGCTTTTGGCAACACAACAAAACTGTGTGGTAATAATAGCATAATAATCTGGGAAAGGGGTGGAAAGGAGAGTTGGGATGTGATCATGTGTGTGTGTGTGTGTGTGTGTGTGTGTGTGTGTGTATGTGTAAAAGTATTTTAAAATTAGCATAACAATGTTAACAAGGCACTGATGACATTGGCAATATAAAGAACTGGTATTGTTAACATTTCTGCGTGGCATATATTGTATGGAATCTTTTTTAAATTTTTTAACAATGAATTACTTATAGTTCAGCGAAGGTTCCTGTTCTAAAGGTAGGAAGCATGCAGCGTAAAAGTTTTATCGACCTGCTCGATTCCTCTAAGCCAGTCTGGAGGCCAGCTTTGCTTCAAGAGCTTAAGGTTTTATTCTGCTACTCTACTGTAGACTGGAGCTTTGGGGAGGTGTTTGAGTTTGGTGAGGATTGTACTAGATACCACATGATCTTTATACGGTGAGGTTGTAGAATTTTGTTTCAGTTCTTAAAAAGGTATTCTTGGGCGGTTTTATGCTAGATATCCTTGTCCCTTCACCTGAAGGACCCTAGTTCTTACTGAAGTGTAAGAGCTATTAAGAGGCTTGGCCTGGTAGTAAGTAGGTGGGTTATGGAGTTCCTGCGAAGGACTGTAACGGCTTTCACCAGCTTTATACCCACCACCTCAGGTCAAGGCTAGGCCAAGTTCCATTCTCCACCCACAGTTCTCTGGAGGAGCAGGGACATTCTTGAAAATCTGCAGAATATACTGACTGATAGTCACCTGACCCTCTGGTCCCAGATAGAGTTCGAATGCATGTCATATGCTTGCTAGCCAGTAGATTCAAAGGTCAATATGCTTAGCCAATAACTTTCAGCTGTAACCTTGCTGATGTAACCCATACCCCTAAAAAGTATAAAAACAGCTTGTTTATAGCCATTTGGGGTCACTGTCTAGTCACTTGCCATGAGGGGCTGATTGAAGGTTAATCCCGACACGCTGGAAAATAGCCTCTTGCATTTGCATCGAACTCCATTCTCCTGTCTCACTTGGGTGGGGGTGGGGTCTCCCGGTAGTTAAGACCCACTTCGAGCCTTACAGAAGCATACATCTTCTTTGTGTGTTAACACCAAATGGTGAGATCAGCAGACTTACAAAATAATTGATTTGGCACTTAAACTGTATATTTTTTCTGGTCACATAGTGGTAAAGGAAAAGATCCCATCATGGCAAAGAGAAGATCTAAGTTGTGGGGAGCTTGTAGCTGTCTGTATTTATTATTATTTGATGTCAGCTTAAAGACCCACTGGGGACCCTGTTCTCAGTTCAGTGGTTTGCTGTGAGCATCCTCCTCTGTATCTGAAATGCTCTGACAGAGCCTCTCAGCAGACAGCTATGTCAGGCTCCTGTCAGCATGCATCCACAATAGTGTCTGGGTCTGGTGGCTGTATATGGGATGGATCCCCCTGTGGGGCAGGCTCTGGATGGCCTTTCAGTTTCTGCTCCACACTTAGTCTCTATAGTTCCTCCTGTGAGTATTTTTGTTCCCCCTTTTAAGAAGGACTGAAGCATCCACTATTTGGTTATCCTTCTTGAGCTTCATGTGGTCTATGGGTTGTACCTTGAGTATTCCGAGCTTTTGGGCTAATATCCACTTATCAGTGAGTACATACCATGTGTGTTCTTTTGTGACTGGGTTACCTCACTCCGGATGATATTTTCAAGTTCCATTCATTTGCCTAAGAATTCCATGAAGTCATTATTTTTAATAGCTCAGTAATACTCCGTTGTGTAGATGTACCACATTTTCTGTACCCATTCCTCTGTTGAAGGGCATCTGGGTTCTTTCCAGCTTCTGGCTATTATAAATAAGGCTGCTATGAACATGGAGGAGCATGTGTCCTTGTTATATATTGGAGCATCTTTTGTGAGGGATCACCCTCATAGATGCAGGGGTGGGGTGGGATATCGGGTTTCTGGAGGGGAAACTGGGAAATGGGATAACATTTAAAATGTAATTAAAAATTGTGATTAAAAATGTAAAAAAGAAAAAAAATGTAAAAAAGAAAGAAAGAAAACCGAACAAGTTAAATACTATTGCCCATGATTTTAAAAAAAAAAGCATCAAAGTATTTGGACAGCCCATAGCTGATGAAGTGCCTAGAGTCCTTGACATAATGATTTTCAAGACCGTTAAGGACATTTTGAGAAAGGGAGATTAAAGGTAATAATTTAGTTTAGGTGTGGGTGCTGTACTTGCCAGCTTATTCTTTAAGAATAAACTTGAATCTCTGACTGACAAACTGCATTCATTGGGTGCTAAGTGACTTGAGCACAGCGGCAAAAAGATCTGGGCAGAGTGATGAAGACTATGGGGCCTGCACTTTCCAAGCACTCGTTGGCCTGTAGCATTTACTTCTAGGCTTTACGCTGTAAGAAGAGTCTTTAGACGAGTCGGCGTGCTTAGGAAGACACAGGTGAAAGGCACTGTCAGCTCTAGTTGGTTATATAAGAAGCAGTGGAAGGAGTTTGTGACGTTTACCCTGGAGACACAGAGGCTCAGTGTGACAGGATCAGCAGTCGGAGCTGTCACTGGGGCCCCAAATAGAGACAGCTCTACTAACCCCAAACTTTTGCCGGGGACGTGGCCAGAAGTCAGATGTCAAGCCCCTCACAACGAAGATTGCTCCGTGCCTGGTTGCAATGAGCTGTCCGGGAAGGATGTGAGATGGCCTCTAGGAGAGACGTGAAAACAAGTTCATTGTTGTAAGATAATGGTTATCATCTTGGATGATCTTCACCTGACCTTGAGATCCCGGGACTCCAGAGGAATCTGAGTGGCCACCAAGAGTCGAATCATCCCTCCATGATACACTGTCTACTGCTGTAGGTGCCAGTGTCCTTTAAAGAGGTTTTGTACATACGTATGCTCTCCTCTCAGTTGTCCATCATCACAGTGTTCCTTCCATGCACCCCATCGACTGACACCCTTTGGCTTTTTAGTGGGCGGTGCCGTAAATAAGAGCTGCATGGCTTTGTGGAAATCTGGTTCGTATTTTCAGTGGGTTTGTTTATTTTTCAACTCCGGTTAATTTCAATGGGTCTCCTGAGAGTGGAGCCCAGGATCTCCTCAGAGCTGCAGATACTCTGGATGCCAAGGTTTAGCTAATTGATTACCTGGAGGCGCACAAGGGGACTAGAGCACTGAACAGAATCGGGAAACCCAGACTGTGAAGTCAGCTCGGGTGAGCCTAGCCGGGTACTTGGATCATGGTTGCCTGTTCACCTGAACTTTAGTTTTCTTAACGTGAAATGATATTGCCAAAATGAAGCACGCTGGTTGGCATACTCACACAACTGTGTTCTACCGAAAGCCTGGCATGACTGAATCGGAAGCAGCTGGAGTCTTTCTTATTAGGAAGAGCTATCAGTGGAAAAGGAGGCACTTTTACCATTGTATGCTTGTATGGATGGCACTAGGTTCCGCACGTAAACTTAATGTCATTAAAAAGTGACTCATGGGGTTGGGGATTTAGCTCAGTGGTAGAGCGCTTGCCTAGCAAGCGCCAAGGCCCTGAGTTCAGTCCCCAGCTCGAAAAAAAGAAAAAAAAAAAAAAAAAAAAAAAAGTGACTCATTAGAGGAAGCATGCCAGGTCTAACCACACCGTGTGTGGGGCTCTTCACTTCAGGAGTCCTTTGCATCAGGACAAGTAAGCTAAGAAAGAAGGCAGGGGTGTTTGTTTTGTTTTGTTTTCATTGTTATTTAACCTGAGGTTCTTAACCCAACCTTTTACTTCACACTGCTAATCTTCATTTCTCCCTCTACCTTGGGGGCTAACATCTCCAGCTCTTGTCTGCTTTGACGTGCCCTTTGGCCTAGTCACTCATCATCTTAGGACCACTCCGAACTCTCTGTCCATCGGATGCCACACCCTGGGCTTGGCCTCTTGGAGGTGTGATTTTTCGTTGCCTGTCCGTTAGCCTTTGTGTTTCCTGTTTCCTTCCAGAGAGTATCCAGAGCTGCCCAGAGCTCCGTTCTGCTGTTTGCGCTTTCCCCCTGGCTGGTCTCCTGGAATCTTCCCATTCTCTGTATGGCCACCCAGGTTCCTTCAGAGCCTGGCTTGTGCTGTTTGTTGTTTGTAGGTTTTTCTCTTTCTTCAGACACACGTTTGGTTCTCTCATCTTCTCTTTGCTTCTCAGCCACCTGACTAATAGCTTTGGATCTCAGCCTCAGGGCTCAAGACCTTCCATCAGGCTGCATGTTCCCTGTCCTTGCACTGCTTCCCGTTCTTGCTCATAGCTACATGTTTTCCTCCCTGCCGTCACATGACTATTTTTGACATCTAGCACCTATTACAGTATCTGCAAAGGAGTCTGTCTTCAGGTTTCGTGTTGGTGTGCACATGTTTGATACATGGAGGGGTAGGTAAGTGCACACGCTCCCCTCTGGCCTAAATGCCAGCAGATCTCACCACTGTTTTCTGCTTGAACTTCTGATCCTTACAGCGACCCTGATCTTTTCGGTATCCCTTCCCTTCCCCTGACATTTACCATTTTTTTGTGTGTTGATTGGAGTTCCGCTGCCTCATTGAGCTCCTTGGGAAGACTACTTTGGTTCTTAGGTTTCCCGTGCTCTTTCTGTCCTGTATCCAGCTCTTCGCCCGTAGGCCTCTTCTCAGATTGCACCTTCAGTGTCCATGTTTGTTGTCATTTCTCTCCAGTGTCTCTCCACGGTGTCAGCATATAGCGAATAGCATCTGCTCCCCTCAGATCTCGGCCATTGCGCATCGAATCTTTGAGCTCCTTGTAGGAAAGGCCTGTTCGACTCATCATCTTAGGACCAGTGCCCAGCTCAATGTTAACTCTTTATGAGTCCTTAGTAATTATTTATTTGGGAGGATTCTTCTTTCACATCTTTACCGCAGTATTTCTTTTTCCTTTTTCCTTTTTCGAGACAAGGCCTCTCATGTATCTGAGGATAACCACGAACTTGCTGTGGATTCAAGGATGTCATTGAACTCCTTGACCTTCCTCCCTGGGATTAGGATGGGCTCTGTGTAGAGTTCTCCTGTCTGCCTGGGGATAGCTCCTGGTTCCTGGTGCTATGAGCATGCCCAAGCACACCTCCATTTTAACTGAGACCATACTGCTGCTTTCCCCCCCAGGTCCATCTTTCCTCCTGGGCCTGGTGGATTTTCTCTGCAGTTGTGGTTTTTCTTTTCCGCACCCCAGGGGCAGATGTTCAGCTCTCGGTGAGCTGATAACATACGGAGACTTTTATGCATTCATTATGATGCCTGTGCTAACCGGAAGCAAGCTCAGTGCAGATGCTTCCCTTGACCCGAGAGTCAGGATAAGGGAGGGTCGTAGGTGTGACCGGAAGGCAGATGCCCGAAGAGCAGTGCCCAGTACATTTTTAAGCAGTGTCTTGAACTTGTGTAGTGACGTTTATCTCTGAGCGGATTTCAGCCTGTTCTCATACTTTCCGCTCCTAAATCCTCTGTTGACTGCTCCTTCTGTTCTTACTGAAGCCAAAGCCTACCAACAGAATGTGTTCGGCAGGCTACCCCAGTGAATTTCAACAGAAAGGCGAAGGGTCCTGGCGTCTGACCATTTGGCAGAGTTGCCACGAGAACTAAGAATTGTGAAAGTCGGAACATATAGGCTGTGGGACAGGGGGCATGGAGTGCCTATGAGAGCTCGCCCAACCGTGCCTGATTACTCAGCTTGATGTCCAGGGCCCATCGCTCAGCCCAGGGATCCTGCCAGCTTTGACTGAGTCCAGACTGTACAGACTTGGCTCTGCCCTTCCCTGGGGCTAGTCTCTGTGGCAGCTTTGAGAACAGCAAAGTCCAGTTTGTCCTTCTTCCCACTAATGGCCCAAATGTATCACTCCTTAAGGATGTTATGGGTTGTATGGAAATGGGATGCCAAATGCAGAGTGGAATGGAAAGTGTAGTATAAAAGGTACGTTGAGAAGTTTTGCTAAATCAGAAATGGAGAGGTTTCTTAGCTTGTAGACAGTAGTAATTCCTGCTGAGCTGGAACAGAATCTTCCAATGATTTCAGAATGTGGAAATACAGGGATGGCGTTACGCAGCTCCCAGACTGCAGGACACGTGGTGAACTTGCAGCTGATTTAAGCTGAGGAAGAATCTTGTTAAGGGTAGTGAGTCCCACCATTTTACGGATTATGAGATGGTTGCTGAGATGATCTCTGCTTTTTCTGAACCCAGTTATGATCTTCAAATAACATTAGCCCTGCTGTAGGGTAGAGAAAATGACCTTGATTATTTCCTGAAAGATCCTTGGATCCCAGGGGAATTAGAAAGCCTGGTTTCTGTGATTAGAGTGCCCGCCTTATTCATGGTTTTAATTACTGCCAAGAAACCATTTGAAAATATTAAATAGGCTATACTGTCGGTATACCGTAAGCTCTCAGCACACATGTGGCAGAGACAGGGGGATAGTTACTTCTGAGTTCCAGGCCAGCCAGGTCTACATGGTATTATGCTGTTTCACCAGATATGATCAGTTCTGAAGTGCGGTATGGCGTGACCTTCTTTGTTTTGCCCTACCGAGGATATGAGCCATCCTTTGGTTCTTCGTATCCACATTGTATATATTACCCGTCCAGTAGTCAGAAGTCTTGGTTATCTGGCTGTTGCAGAATCACACCGCTTTTATTTGGTTACTTCTAATTGTGCTTAATAATGTTCCAAAGAGAAATAGTGATGCTGCCGGTTTGGGCAGGCTGGAGGAAAGCTTCTAAGTGCTGCCTTTAAGCTGACATTGGCTGGCGTTAAGAATGAATCCATGAAGTTGTAGAGAAGGGGAGAGAGGGGCATGCTAGTGTTTACAACATACTCACTTTGTTCTCAAGCTGCAAAAGTTATGGGCTCAGTGCATGGGAAGTGCTGAGCTGAGCTGAGAAAAGGCGTTGGATGTGTACATGCATGTATAGGAGAAAACCGCAGTAGCTTCAAGCTCGATTGTTATGTGTACGGTTCCTGTATAACAACTACACACGTGTGTCACCTTGGGATAACTTACTAAATATTTTGCACTTGATGTCGTCACTTTGCTGTGTATGTATTTTGTTTATTTTTCAAAAAAAAAAACCATGCGAATCAGGCACTCACTTGTCCGGCAAGTGTTTGAATGATCCAAGTGTGCATCACCAGAATGCACATAAAACACTGGTTGGTGGTGCAGGTTTATACTCTGATCATGCTGACATGGGAGTGAGAGATACTCAGAGCTCCCTGGGCTCAGTTCATGCCCAGTAGAGAGCCTGTCCCAAAAGGTGGAAGAAACGTGAGGAAAGTATAAGGAAATTGTCCTCTGACATCCACAGACATATGTGCAGGCATGTAAGTCCCTTCATACACACAGAGAGAGAGAGAGAGAGAGAGAGAGAGAGAGAGAGAGAGAGAGAGAGAGAGAGAGAGAGAGAGAGTGAGATAGTTAAGTGCATATTTGAACTTGAAGTGATTTTATACAATTTTCATTCTTCAAGATGAGAAGGATTTTATTGACCTTTGGAATTTGAGTCAGTGTCACTGTTTAACTTTGAAATTCAAATGCTCTTTAAGTGTGGGACTTTTCTTTGGTAATTGATATTCAGCACTTCTGCTCTAACCACACACCCTCTGTTCCTTCCTGACATGCATTACTACCACTGTGAGGATTTGATCACAGGGCCGACTTCCAGATTTGCAGTTTGTTCTTAAAACCTTGCTTCTTAGCGTGTGTTCTCATCAATTTGAAATGAGACCAGCCTTCCTACCAGCAATGGTACCCTGTCCCTTAGTAGTAGAACAGCATTAAACTGTATTTGTTAATGCATGTTGCTACGTGCATAAGTCAGAAAACACCCATTTCCCTGGGAAACAAAGCACATTCTTACTGTGGAAGGTAGGAGAACTTGGGAAGGAAAGGCGCTGTTCAACCTCCCAACATCATCAGAATGACAGGAACCTTCTCCCTCTCTGGTTCAGGAAGCAGGGTTTGCCTGGCCACGGTCCACAGTAGTGTTGAGTTTGGCCTGAGCACTGTTTTCATTATTTTAAAAAAACTGATTACAAATGTTAAATGTTGAGAAATTACCAATAAAGCCCAGGATGTATGGCATTCCTTTTACCAAAAAGAAACAGTAACAAAAATGGATAGAGCTAGCAAACCCATATCCTCACGGGTATAGCCGTCAGCTGGAATTGAGCGGTAGCTGTCTCTTTGAGGATGTTGGGTTCTCTAGCATATGAATGTCTCCTCTGTCATTCTCTGAGTTATCCCTGACTCTTTATGAGTGTCTCTCTCCTCTGTCACTCTCTGAGTTATCCCTGACTCTTTTTATGTTCATCAGAATTCAGATAAAAGCGCTTTGGTATCTGGTTATGCCTTTTATCGACTTTGCCGGGCTCAGTTAGGCTCTGAGCTTGAAACTTCTCGTTTACCCTTTATCTGGTTCTGGCCTCTAGGCATTCCATGAAGTATCTCATTTATCCCTCAATGAACTTCATACTTAGTAGAGGAAGATATTGAGGCTTAGGGCTGTTGAAGTGTTTGATCAAGGCCACCAACTAGTGAGTAGACAGGACTTTGACCTTGTCTGAAAAGATCCTGTATGCTCCAGTTTCCGAAGAACTTGACACATTTCAGAAGCAACTGGGAGAAGTTATTTCAAAGTCATGATTGTCGAGTTTCAGACAAGGACAAGACAAACAAGACATGGGATAAGGGGCTATTTTGGGTGCGAACGCAAGCCACGTTCCGTGGCTAGCAAGTTATTAAAAGCCAACAGAAGCAGAAAATTCAATTATTCCTTTAATGAAATTTGCATTTTGTTTCCGCTGTGGACTCATACAATTAGGAACAGAAAAAAGACATTAGAAATCACCCAGGCAGGCCAGCAAAGTGGACAGATGAGATCTTTGAAAACCCCACGAGGACTTTTAGATGGTTGGTTCAGAAGGGCAGCCAGACCTGAGTTTGGATTAGTGATCCTTTCCCCCTCATAGAGTGACAGTGCGTAAGATGCTCGTCACTGTGACCATGCGTTGCGTGAGATGCCCGCACAATCCCCCAGCGCTGCAAGGATGGGCGTTCGACAAACTTCAGTTTCCTTTTCCCTTCTTGTGCTTTTGTGGGAGGCAAGAAACCATGGATTATACTACATGATTCCGGGGAAGAAATTGTCAGGAGGGGAAGGAATTTACCCTGAAGACTAGAATAGGAAAAAGAGTTTATTTGGTACACAGCAAAGGATTTCAGAGTAACTAGAAGGGTAACTAGAGATGACATACATAGATCTCTCTCTCTCTCTCTCTCTCTCTCTCTCTCTCTCTCTCTCTCTCTCTCCCTCTTCTTCCCCATCTCACTGTGTGCAGTTTCTAGCATCTAATTTTTTTGTGTTCAGGAGTGGAGTCCGGATTGGTTGGTGTACAGTTTAGGTAAGTTAGCATAAGGAGTACAGCTTTATAGTGGATGCCAACTTTTTTTTTCCTGGTCTTTTATTAATGGCCTTTGCTCCACACTATGGTAACCCACCTAGTCCAATAGCCTTTTGTTTTGCATGTGAGTAAATAGCTCCTCTGGGCCTCTGCTTACCCAAGCTACAGCCTCATGAGCTTTCTTGTGACCTGACTGTAGCCTGTCATTACTGTTGTCGCCCATGTCAGTTCTTTAACCTTTAGTACTAATGAAGGCAGGACTGGGCTCGCTGTCTCCATTCCTGTCCATGTATATTTTCACGCCCTGTTAGCACTCCCTTGAAGAGGACCTGAGACACTGTACCTGTTGTCATCTCTGTCCCTTCAGCCACTTGTGGGTCAAATGGCCATGTGTGGAGAAAAGTAAATTACTCTACTTAAGGAGCCAGCTGTGTGAGAACTTTAGAGAATGACAAAGTCTGTTGGGGCTGTGATTGGGTCTTATATCTGGTTTGAGTCCCTATGCTGCCCTTGAAATGCTGTGTGTCCTGTCTTAGCCTATCTTAGCCGTAATTTTTACCCCCAAAACAAGAGTACTGCTTACTGCTTGATTGGAAACAAAAGAGCCCCTCTGCCTCACAGAGAATTGTCCCAGCACCATTTCAGGTTTCGTGGCCCCTTGAACCTTCTGTCCGTGCTCTGAAGCGAAACTTGCCTGAACGAGTCAGTGAAGTTAGAGGTAAGAATCCTGGGGATGCCAGATGTCTCTTTGCAGACTGTGACCTTTAGAGTATGGCTGTTCTGCTCTTTGGCTCCTGCAGAGGGCACTGCTGACCCCATTTCATAGAAACCTGAACTTCCTGAATGGAGCACAGCCAGTCACCGTGGTCAGAGGTTGATGTGATGGAAACAATTTGCTGGCCCTCTTGGTACTATTGTGCTCATACAGTGATGCACTATTGCTACGGGCTTCCCTGACCACATGACGGATGCTCCTTGCCATCCGTTAGGGATGGAGAGTATCTGTCACTAAGCTTCAGAACTATAAGGTAGATCTCCCAAGGTTCTTCATTTAACAGGCACAGCCAGGCATCACTGTAGGACATGGCACTGGAGTCTTCACACCCCAAAATATCCCTATTTACTCAGGAAACGTATCTACCCGTGGGCGCAGGGAGATGAGGTATTGTCTGCTGTCTGCCAAGAGGGCAAAGCAGAACTGGAATGAGTAGGCTCCCAGGGGCCAGAGGACAGTGCCAAAAGGGGTCCAGAGGACAGTGCCAAAAGGGTTACAGCTCTCAAAAGAGGTGAGGAGGTTTGGGCAGCCTGGGTAGGACAGGTAGCTAAGGTTTCCCTATCAGGGCAGTGCCAGTGACACCAGCAGCAGGGGCATGAGCCTGGTCAGCCAGGTGAGTCCAAGGTCCAGCAATGAATGGTTTGGGAGAGAGAATACTTCTCTCCAAGTGTTCCAGCTCAGTCGAACAGCCCCTCTCAGACTATCCTCAGTGAAATAGTTTACAGGCCATAATCCATGTGGAGACTATATAAACACTGAGGAGTGGGGCGGGATTCAGTGCCATGTGTTTCCTATTGACTTAGATTGAGACATCAGAGATGGGGAAGGACTCCAGGCATTTTCCCTAAGTAACTGACTGCCATGGCTCTCTCACTGGGGTGTCATAGATACCTGTTCCAGAGGAGGTACAAAAATGGGTAGGGAGTGGCTAGGCTCCTGCCAATTTCAAGCCTGAGATTTCCAGAGTCTGAACTTACTGGACCTTACCAGTTCTCTCTGGTGGCATGGCCCACAGTGAGGCAGGGACATATTCATGGGGTGCTGAATGGTAAGACAACGGTGTCATCTAAACCATGGCGGTAAGATGAAGGGATCAAGTGGCACGGTGAGGGGCCTGATTAGGCATGAGAACGGGCAGTCCTACTCTAAAGGATGGACCAGTGGCATGTCAAAAGAACCAGATAGACATTTGAGGCCAACCATGCAGCTGGAGGGAGTGTCAGAGTGCTCCCCTGTGGAAGGGCTGGTAGCCAGTGAGAAGGAGTTAAGGAGTGGTATGAGCTCAGGTAATGGAAGACCACACACAGAGCTGGACTGAGACCTTGTGTCTGGCTGTGCCCTCCTTGTCCTTGCCTCTCCACAAAAAGCTTCTTCCTTTGCAGCCGAGCCGGTACTGAGCTTCTGATGCCGTGCATAGGTAAGAGTCTGAGCCAGCCCTGTCCTGTGAGGAGGTCATTTCGATCTCTGGCTCCTTCATTTCCTGGCTGAGAATATCCTGGGACATTTGCCTGGGCACAGAGGACAAATCCAGTGTCCCATTATCCTTGTTTTCTGGCCAGTGGGTGACGATGCTTCTGGGTGACTTATTGTGATTCCCCTCCCTACCCGACCCTCCTGGCTTTGCATGCCATTCTGATCAGCAAGAAGATGTCAGCACTGACCGAGTGCCTGCTTGCCTCACCCTTGATGCCTCAGTCTACCTCACCTCTGCCTATAACACCTTGGTCTTCACCCAGACTCCCCAGCCTGTAAATGGTTTGTACTTTTCTGTTAATGATTTACTCTATATAATTCTTAAGGGCTCTCTTTAGAGCCTTTGAAAGATTTCTTAATGTGAGGCAAGGCTGTTATTTACTCTTGAGTCCGACATGTTCAGGTGCTGACCACCACTGTCCCTTGGTGGTTGCAGGGTATTGATTCCTCAGTGGCCCCTTCTCCTCTACTGATGTTCCATTCCTTACACGAAAGGGCATAGTCTCTGCTATAACCTACATTTGCTCCGGCATATCCTTAAGTCATCCCCTAGTGACTTATAATAAATAGTGTCTAATGTAAAGTTAGTACTAAAATTAATGGTTGTTAGACTGTACTATTTAGGGAAGAATGATGAGAGAATGAAGTCTGTGCATTTGGGTACATAGCAATTTCTTTCGGTATTCTTTTAAGGCTTTAATTAGTTAAATTTGTAGACCAGGAAGCCATAACTGTACAAGACCAACTCTGCTTACTTTCCTCAGTCATTTTGAGGTCCTTGGTCTGGCCCAGTGCCTGGAATTGAAATTGAATAGATGGCAGAGTACCAGAAATAAAAATGGTATCATCAGGGTTAGGGCACTGGCCATGGAAGCACAGGGAACTAAGGTATAATCCCTAGCACCTAACTCATGTGAAAACCCAGGTTTAGAGCTGTGTATCTGCTGCCCTTGTGCTGGGGACGGAGGTAGATTAATTCCTGTACCTTACTGGTCAAATGGCCAGTCTAGCTAACCTGATAAGCTCCACATTCAATGAATGATCCTTTCTCAAAAAGATAGGAAGATGGTGACTGAGGAAGATACCTGATAATGACCTCTGGCCTCCATGGACATGTGTACCTGTATTCATAGTAGCAAACTCATAAACATACACACACTCACTTGCACACACGCACACACACACACACACACACACACACACACACACACACACACACACACACACAATATCACCACAGAGCATCAAGCACCAAGTCCTTGGCTTGCCTCAACTTTGTTTCTCAGGGTTGCCCTGTAAGGCCCAGACACATTCTTATTTAGCAGACAGGGAAATGGAAGCAGTAACTGGTTCAAATTCGAGAGCTTGAGAGTAGGGTGCTAAAATTTAAACAGGGCCGTTGTGTCTATTACAGTCTGTCTTGGGTTCTTTCACCTCCTAAATGGGCTAGATTCTAGACCCTACCTCTCTTCGATCTAAGGTCTCTTCCACTTGCTTTGTTAGCCGTAGAGGTTGGGACAATTCGTCATTTCCCCGTATATCACCTTGAATGGGAATCATACTGATCGCAAGTTCCTCAGGAGTGCTATGATGTCTTCAACCAGCAAGTTTTCATAGGTTACCATCTTGAAATTGCGTGGCATTGTAACCTTCGCCTACTAATGACCAGGATCAGTCTTTGGAGAGAGGCAGAGACTTTGAAGAATAGCCATAGCCTTTCCTTTCCCAACTTGCCAAGGAGATGGGCAGTGACTGATGTTTCCCACGAGGCTATGGCAGTGTGATGTGTGACCCACACACAGCACTGTGTGGGTAATTGGAGTCCGACATTGTTCAGATTTTTCATTCCGAAAACAACCGTGGGCACTGAGTGCCCATGGGGGCCTCCTCAGAGAAAGCTAATAAAGAGATGGGTCTCAAGACATCGGCCTCTCGCCCACAGCGTAACTTCTTGTTGTGGATAAACACTCAGAGGTGAGCGGCATGATGTGGGGGATAAGCAAGCATCTCCAGGCTGTGCTTTCCTCTCCCAGGCTCTCCTCATGGATACACCTGCTCCAGGGGCTTTTTTTTATGAATCGAAGGGCATCTCTTTTTGCCTCTGGTCCAGCCTTTGCCTGAGATAGCCTGTCTTTCTTTCCAGATGCATTTTTGGCAGGCGATGTACTTGCTTTGTTCTTTTACTTGATTCCTTGTAGGTGAAATGTCTGGGGGGACCTGTAGATTTTGAGCCCACACTTTCTTTCCTGTCTTTACTCTGGGTAATAAAAGTTGACCCATGGTGAGTCTCTGTGACATAGGCCTTTCTGAGTGACTGCACCGTGTATTGTATTCCATTTTGCTCGGGCAGACACGAGTATCTCCATCCCCAAACCCATAAATAACCCTGTTGTTGATGCAGTACTGGGTCTCGGTTGAACTAGGCCTAGGTTGCGGCCAGTGGGCATCTGACCTAGAGCCTGAGATCTGTTCTACCATAAGGCCTGGCCCTTCTTGCCCTGCTTGGGACTGACTGCTCTTTGCTCCTTCCCATAATACTGTAGCCTATGTGTAGTTCCTTCCCCGTGATGAGCATCCTGTGGATCTTCAGGAAACAGATGGACAAGATACCGTCATGGGACTCAGATGGCATAGAGGTCCAGAAGTGACGGTGAACTGATTCTGCTAGGAAAGAACTGCACCGAGAAGTTGATCGTTCATCTCAGCCTTGAAAGGAGAGATACTTTAAATGATAGGAGCAGAACACCACTGGCAGGAGGAAGACTAGGAAGTGAAGTGTGGACACTGGGTATCTATATTCTGCTGCTCATTGATGAGGACTGTCGGGCTTTTGGGAATGGAAACCTAAGGACGTCTATTCAGGCCTATTTTCTTGTGTGAATCCAAAACTACCTGGTCATTTTCACCTTTGTACTTTTTCACCTGTTCATCCAATGTAACATGGGAGCAACCTGAAGCATGGCTGGCTTCAGGGTGGTTGGAACCTTGAGTCCATTCCAGATAAAGGTTCATATAGATATTGAATGAATGAGGACCTAAGTGTGGTATGGGGCGGGGTAACATAAATTGTTTATGAATTATTTTATGTGTATGGATATATTGCTTGCATGTGATGCATATGAACTACATGTTTGTCAGGTGTCTGGTGCCCCCAGAAGCAAGGAGAGAGATCAGATTCCTGCAACTGGAATTACAAATACTTATTAACCATTACATGGGCACTGAGAATTGAACCCATGTCCTCTGGAAGATTAGACAGTGCTCTTAGCCATCTTTCCAGCCCTGAGCTCCAAAAGCTTTAAATCCTTTGTGTAGCAATGAGGACTTAGAATTCCTGATCTCCTGTTTCTACCTTCCAAGTGCTTGCATTTCATGGCTGTACGGCTATGCTGCCACAACTGGTTTTACTCAGTTCTGGGAACAGAACCCAAGGCTTGATGCAGGGTAGGCAAGTGCTTGACCAACTAAATTTATCCTAGTCTGAAGCTTCTGTTTTTGTTTTTCTTCAGTGTGAATTCTTTGAGGAAGATCCTGATTCTTTGATATCACTAACACCATGATTAGGGTTTCACCATGACCCCGATATGTTTGTGCATTCTTGGATGTTTTGGTTCCCTTTGGGTACTCCTACCCCCACTGTTGTTCTCCATGATGATTGTGTAATTGTTAATTAAGCACTGTTTATGCTTGATAGTGGACTAGAGTATGAGAAACCCAGTTAAGCTTAAGCCCTGGCTCCCAACCTTATAAAAACTGTCCTCTTGGTGGTCCTAAGTGATAATACCCACAATCCACTTGCTCATTCATATAATGGGTCTGTGGAGGAACCCAACTGAGGATTGAAGATTGGCGAATGGGTAAGGGCATCAAGGGGTGATGAACCTTGAGCTGAGAGCAGATATCTCTACAAGAGACTCACAGTTGTAATCTAAAATGCCCCCTCTAATGCAAGTGCTTGGTGACCAGGAGGAGGAACACATAGCCATCTGGAAACATCAAAGGAAGGAGGAAGAAGTTATGCCATGGGCAGAGTCTCCACGTACAGTATAGAATAGTCTAGGCAGAGGAGGAGGCATCCCAGAACTCCACCATTGGTTATAATGAGGAGGCTATGATGGATGGGGGCCTGTTCGCTGAGATCACTGAATGATAGCAGGTGTGGCCTTAGAGACCAGCATGATTAATTAACCAGGCTGAGATGATCTTACTAGAAACTAGGAAGCGAAATCGAAAAGCAGCAAGCAGGCCCTGTATTGACTTTGGAGCCTCCCAGAAACCCTTTACCGTTCGTATTTCTGAATATCCCCTTCTGCTTCTGTACTTAGACTCTGGAGGTCTCTCAGACCATCCCCCACCTCCCTGCACGCCTCCATCTTCGGCTCTCAGTGATTCTGTATTAATAGCAGTAATTAAGCTGCCTCATCTCATTGGGGAAGATACATTCTTCTTCATCAGGCCCAGGGAGGAGCTTAATTAATTTCTGTTCTCACCCTCCCCCCGCTGCCTTGCGCTGAGCTCCAGGCTGCTGCACCCATGTCTGTGGGAAGTTTGGGAATCTGCTTCAGAGCATTTGCTCTCCTCACTTACTCGGTGGAATCTCTCCTGCCATCACTCAGGACCAGAGAGAGTCAGGAGAGGAAAGGGCGAGGACAGGTTCCTTCAACAAAAACTCCTGCCCTAGACAGGACAGGGCCACAGATGGAAGGGAGTGAGGCTACTTCATGCAGGAAATCCCGCTTCTTCCTTGCAGAAGCACCTGGGTCCTGGGGGCTCTCCACACTCTGCATCCATGGCTCTGTCTGTAAAGCGCTCGTTGGGTGCAGAGCACCAGCGGGCAGGAGGCGGGGAGGTTGGGAGATTAGTTAGAAAAGTAGGACGGAGGGAGACAGCATGGTGTCCACCTCACACTAGTCCTGCTCGTTTACACCAACTGTCAGCGGTAGTTTGTCATCCATGGAGTTTGGGTAGATGTTAAGCACATGAGACGTGCTGTTCCATTTAGCTCTCCTAGAGAGTTGCCAGGAACATGCATGCCCCTGTCACAGCATTCGAGAGTTGCTAAAGTTGAAGTCTGAGGAACAAAAGAAGCTCTGCTGAGGTGGCATAGCTTTCCAGGGTAGGAACCTCTTCGTCTTCTCACTTCCTTTGGGCGGGCTCTACTTACGGGGCCTAAGATATCTCGTCTCATTTGCTGGTAAAGCTGGACCCTTTGCAGAATGCAAGATGCCCTAGACGAGTGTGCCCAATGCGGCAGCAGGAGTAAACAGGAGAAGCTGAAGAATCCACTTGGTCCCTGACTCCTGGTACGCCCCAGGAGAGGGTACTTTTGTCAGGTACCTCTTGGAAGTGAACCTTTTCCTCTACCCACGTCCATTTCCTGGTACTTTGCCTGCTCTGCAGTTGGGTGCTACAGTGATCCTCATGAGTTTCTTTCCACCAGACACGGTCCCTCTGTTCAGCAGCCCTCATCGCCAGACTTCCCAGAAGAGCATGGTCTAACAACCCTTCACTCCCACATTACCTCTGGAGGATGTTAATCCTCCACTCCTAAACTATTAAGAGAAGCATCTGTCTGAACTCCTCTTCATTCTTACATTACCCCCAGAGGATCAATCTCTTGGCTCTGTATCTCAGTCTGTGAATATACCTGGCTTGGGGAAAAGGTTCTTTTCTCTTTAAATTGGCTTAATTTGCATTCCACTAGCAATCTTCTTACTCTGAGGGATCCATAGGACATTAAATTACCTGAAAATGACATTAGTGCTAAGAAACCAATTCTGTTACCTGAAATACAAGTTTGTTGTAAAGAACCACACAGCCTCCCCACCTCCCCACTCAAGACCATACCCTCCCATCAAATCATATTAATGCCTCTTCTTAGTTAGAAGGCCCTTTATGTTTATGGCATTTCATTATAATAGTCTGAGAGGCATATTTTATGTGGTTTTCCCCCTTGTCATTGGCTGGCTTTTCTGGCTGTGGGTGTGAATCTGAATTCTCAGTGCGGCCTAGATTATGAATCTAGCCAGTTCCTTGTTTACCATTGTCTTTAACACCACAGATATCTTATGCTTTTAATACTGTCTAGCTCTTTGCCTTTTTCCCCCTTAGGGAATATCAGGAATGCTGTCCCATTGAACTTGAACCTTTTCTCTTTGTGTCCCTGCTGGTGTACAGTCTGTATCCTCTCTGTTTTGCACAGCTTTGTTGGGGAAGGATACTATTCTTCAAGATCAAACTCTGAGCAAGGTGCGTGGGAATCCATATTCGATGTTCCTTTTGTTATTGCTAGGTCTTGAGAAGGTGGTGCCATGCCTGTGTTTGGTGTGTATCTTCCCTTTTTTAACCCTGTTTGTCCCCTCAGGACAACTTGACATTTCCAACTGCCGCCTGTCTGAATGTGTTTATTCAGTTGGGGTGTAATATAGCTTTATATGAGGAAGGAGGAAGAGCCCCATTGACCCGTGCACTTCCAGGCGAAATACACATGGGGGATTTGGCCACACAGCCAGCTTCAGGGTCCAGCTTTGTCCAGGACTCATCATGTGGTCATGGAGGACTGGTTCCTCCCTCCTTCCTAGAATCTGCAAACTAAAGTGGCTTGGAGCACTTAAGCCAGTTCTACATGGATTGTTATAGACTATATGAAGGCAATGAAATTCTGCTTACAGTGGATCAGAAGTCTAAATATTAAAGCTAAAACTATCAGACTTAAGAAAATCCAAGCCCAAGTTCTTGAGACTTTAGATATGATCATGGTTTCTTAGATATGACACTGTGGTCTTCCTATCATTATTTTGTTCCCTAAACCTTTGTCATTATTTTTTATCATACTGAATATATGAAAATGTCTTCATTTCTGTTTGGTTCTGTTAATATTCTGGGATAGTTAAACTTACTACTGTGTAATCCTAAGGTCTAGTGGTATGTTTACCCAGTTAGGAAAGAAGGAATGACAAAAGGTGAAGGGAAGAATGAAGGAAAGGAGGAAGAAGGGAGATGGACAGATGGAATGGATGGATGGTTGGTAGGTAGGTAGATGAATGAGTAGATGTATGAATGAATGGATGTATAAATGGGATGGGTAGTTAGATCAATAACTAGATGGATAACATATGAATGAGTTAATGGGTAGGTAGCTGAATGGAATCAATGTAGGGCAAGTGGATAAATGATTAGATAGATGAGTTAAATGGGCAGATAAATGGATAGGTGGGTGATTGGATAGATGGATGGGTGAATGGCTGGCTGGCATATGCATAGATGGATGGATGGTCAACAACCAGCCAGTCTCTTTGGTTCTTCAGTTCTAAGAGAGAAAAGGCAGCTTGCATCAACTCTCAAAGTTTGAAAATCAAACTAATATTTGAAAGGTATATCTGTCATCTCTGTTGGAATCCATCTTTGACAAGGAACCACAGGCATGCATTTCCCTATGCAGATAAGTGTGAACATGTTGAGTGGTTCACCGGCGTTTAAGTGTGTTAAGTTAACGCTGTCATTCTGAGTGCTGCGTGTCTTGTGGATTTTAAGCTGTCCGTCACATCTCTAATCCCACAGTAGGATCATCTTCAGGAAT
The DNA here is from genome assembly GCF_011064425.1 of Rattus rattus. NCBI lineage: Eukaryota > Metazoa > Chordata > Mammalia > Rodentia > Muridae > Rattus > Rattus rattus. Next base: position 3,507,961 of record NC_046170.1, read on the forward strand.
GTGACATATATTAAAAATAGAAGAGCTCCTTTATATCAAAGAGGCTAGGACGGGAATTAAATTACTGTAGTTTGCCACCTACTGCTGTGTGACTTTTATTGATTTATCCCTACAGGCAGGCAACTAAGACCTGAGTGCCAGCATTGCTTTTTGACTGTTGAGAATGAGGACTACACAGGCAAACGCAATCAGTTCTACCCTTAAGGGGCTTCAGAATCTTGATGCATCATGGGAAGAACTATGAGTCAAACAGCATTCAGGTGTAGCATCGTGAGCAGTGTGATGGAGCCTGGCAAAGAGTGCCCTGCAAACATAGGCCGCCATGCTTGCTCCAAAAAGAGTTAACCAGGAGAAGCTTAGGTAGGAGGTGGAATCCACATAAGAAATGAATTTGATTGTCCACTGGCAGAGCTGTGGGTGGTGTTCTAGACACACAGGAAGTCGTGTTCAAAGGCCCTGAGACCTGCAAGGCTTCTCAAGAAGCTCCCTGGTGGAGGAGGCTGAGATCGACGGCAGTCGAGTCAACTAAGAGAGAAGAGACGAGACCTCTGGTAGAGGGAGTTCTGGAGGAGGCTGCAGTCATCTGAATATAAAGGGTCCAGGGTTACACAAACGTTAACACCCCTCTCCATCTTCCTCCGTTTCCCTTTTCCCTCTCCTTCTTTCCCTCCCTCCTCTTCTCTCCATCAATTCTTCTCTTTTCAATTTCTCCCGCTCCCGCCTCTCCTCTGTGAATGGTCTATCTCAGTGGTGCATGTGCCTGTGTCCTGCGCCAGGCTGAGCACAGGCACGTGGCAGTTGCAGTAGTAGAATTAGAGGAGCTCGCGGGGCTTTGGTAAGGTGAAGACACTTTCTATTCTCTGCGAGCAGCTCAATACAGCAGACCACCAGCCAACTATTACTCCTTCAGCGTATGCCAGCCGCTGGCCTCAGGGTCTTCATACACGGGTTGTTCTTTTCCTTTCCAATATATGATCCTCCACCCTGCTTTGTGCTCTCCGCCTGACCTGTGTGGAGGATGTCCACCAGCTGCCTGTCTCCCAGCTTCCTGTGGGGAGGATCAGTGAGAGGGAGGGAAGGGAGGCCAGGCTTCTTGACTGTGGGCAAAAGAGTGGAGCATGAAGAATTTATCTCCTGCAGGTGGCAGTGTCTGATCTTGCTGAACAATCTCAGGGCTCCAGGGGGCATCACGTAGTTTCTAGAAACTCTACTTTCCTCTTAATGAATTTATTGGTACATACATAACGTGATTCCAGAAGACGCAGTGTGGGAAACAGAAGCCAAGCGTTTGACGGCTTTATCATTTTCATGTAGACAAATGTCACCCGACACAATGCCATCGAGTAGATCAATTATTGATTCTCTAACTCTACCCAGTGCTGCCTCATTTGTTTATTTTTCAACCCTTTGTTGAGGTGTGATGGGCATAGGAAAAGATGTTTGGAAATAAATATACCCCCATGAAATGGTTGTTCTAATCTGTGATCCATGACCTGCACCGTTTTCTTCTGCCTTTCTTGTTTATTATTGTTACGATTTTGAGATAAAAGTACGTAACGCTAAGCCTGGAGTCTCAGCGTGTTTCAGCACGTGGGATGCTGTTGTTGGCTGCAGTCAGTGTGCTGTGCTGCAGCTCCCCAGGGGCTCCTTGATGCACAGTTGTGACTCTGCAGGGTGTTGCCCCCTCCCTTGTTCTCATCTCCCAGCCCCTGGCTACTGCCATTCCGTTCTACCCTCTCTTCACACTGCTCAGTTGTGGTACGCTGCCTTCCTGTCAGAACCCTGGCAGATACCCGAGGCATTCACATTCTTCCGTTTTGTCCCCTAGGTCTCCAAATTCTGCTAAATATTATTGTCTTTCCAAGTCTTCCCTAGTCACTGTGTCTAAAAGTGCAAAGCCATCACCAGTCTTTATCACCCATCACTGGTTCTTGAAAGAGAGTGGCATTGTAACCTTGAACTCATGATTATCCTGCCTCCACCTCCCAAGTGCTGGGATTATGACAATGGCTACCACAACCTGCTACCCATCCGCCTATCCACCCAGATACTCATCCACCCATCCACCCAGCCAGCCAGCTTCCCTAGATACCTTTCTATGTTTGACCTCACTCCCTTCTACTTTTTGTTTTTCTTCCTTCCTTCCTTCCTTCCTTCCCTCCTTCCTTCCTTCCTTCCTTCCTTCCCTCCTTCCCTCCTTCTTTCCTTTAATTTTATTTATTTATTTATTTATTTATTTATTTATTTATTTATTTATTTATTTAGAACACAGTGCCTTATGTGTAGGTCATGCTAACCTAGGAGTCTTCATGTAGCCAAGGCTATCCTCACTGTCTTCCTGCCTGAGTGCTTGTGTTATAATCTTGTCCCATCCTGCCTATTTTTTGCTACTTTTAAATAGGTTATGTAATGGTTATATATGTTGCTCTGTGTCATCCTGGATCTCTGTTTCATTCTCTGTCTGTCCATCTCACTCAAATCTGTCTGCTTTGGCTATTTTTTTTTTTATATCTTTCTCTGTTACTCTGTGTTTTTTCTCTCTTTTCTCTCACACACACACACACACACACACACACACACACACACACTGGGGGGGGGGAGGGGAGAAGGGGAGGAGAGAGATATACACATGTGGGCACACACATTTTTTAAGGCCAGGGATCTCACTTGTGATACACCCATCATGAGAATGTTATCTTCATGAATGGCATGAAGCCATTTAATGGGGCAGCAAAGTGACATTCAAACTTCCACATTCCTTTAGGGACCTATACACTTCTGCTTATTTGTTTCCTGTGATATTCTTTCTCAAGTGGAACTTAGAGGAACTTAGGCTCACAGTAGGGGTGGGTCTTGTGCCCACCTTGCCCTGAGTTCCTACTATGGAATATCCTAGTTTGCAACATGCTCTGCTGCTTGGGCGTGGCCGTGGAAGGCAGCAGACACACCTGCTCTTTGGCGTATCAGATCCGTTTTGAGTTGTGTGTGTAATGCACAGCCTCCTGTGCTACTATGCGGAGAGAGTATCACGTGGCGATGGTCTGTTGGGGACCCACTCCACTTCATCATTTGAGCGGTCTGTTTCTGTCGTTTGTGTTGGTGATATTTTATATCTTCTGAAAGGCTAGAGCTTACCCCAATCGCTCACGGCATTGTTCCATGTCCCCTTCTGTCACAGAGAAGGATCAGATTCAGTTCATTTCCCCTCCCTTGCTGCTGGAGAAGCCTGTGTCCTCTGCTATAGTCAGTATTTTCTGCCGAGCCTCAGTTAATCATTTCCTCCGTCTCCCCACTGCAGTGCTCGCTGCTGCTTAGTTTGTGGTTTGGTGTTCCATACACGTGTATTTTAATTGTAATTCATATCACTTTGGGAAGACGGGGATTAAAGTTTATATTATACATGAGGTGTACGTTACTTCCACTGTGCCGCATTCAGTTTGCCATTGTTGGGTGTCATTTGTTTCCCCCATGACAATACCCTTGATACACCTGGATCTTGTTGCTCTCATTTTATGAGTATGGCCAGACAATAAACATGGGTAAGCCAATGATTCTCAACCCTCCTAATGCTGCTACTCTTGAATACAGCTCCTCATGTCGTGGTGAACCCCTACCATAACATTATTCTGTTGCTATTTCATAACTTCAAATTTGATAGTGTTATGAATTATAATGTAAATATCTGATACAGAGGATATGTGATGTGGGACCTCCAAAGGGGTTATTACCTACAAATGGAGAACTGCTGTTTTAGGCAGAGCTTAGATAACTGGCCAGCATAGAGCAAGCGGTCATCACAATAACAATCTGTTTGCTTCTCCCTTAAAACTGCTTCTGTTTGGAGACCTGCTATCTCTTGGGAACCTGAATGTGTAGATCTGTGGGTCTTGCTCTGGATTTCCAGACCAGGAAGCTGTTGAGCAGGCCAGGTTAGTAGAGTGGTACCAAAGGGCCCGCCTGCATGCACATCTGTCTAGGAGCATCAGAGATGACTTCCCACGGATGCTTTGCCCAGTTAAATATCTTGGAAGTTTTTAGTTCATACAATTAATGCAGAGTCTAAAGCAGATACTTGAGTCTGTGTAAGGGTGGTCAATGGTTATGGAATATTACCATCATAGAAGTCATAGAAGTAGGGACTTCCATGCTCTTTTGTGGGGGCTATTCCAGGGCCCGTCCTCACCCACCTTCCAACACTTTATGGTTCCCCTTTGGGATTTTGACCTTTGGCTCACCTTGTTCTTGTTGGATGCATTTAACTGTCCAACCAGCCATGGAAAGATAATTCTCTCCACATTGCAATTCCAAATCTAGTCACGTCTCGAAACTACCCTCCTTCCCTCACGGTATCACCTTAATTTTTTTGTTCTTGTTTTGCCATTAAGAGGATATTGATTTCTATTAACCTGTGCATCAGGATTTATTGAGCAGAGAGGTAAATATTGATGCAGGCAAGGGGCCGTGACCTGAGTGGGAAGGGACTTCTGTTCCCTTTCTGCCTTTTCACTCTGTTTCTTAGATGCTATTCAGAGTTTGTGGGTGAGTAGTATCCTGGTCTGTGCAGGAGGGAACCAATCCCCCTGGTCCTGTGTTGGTAATTAACTCGAGTGCCTGGGTGAGAGGCCCATGATCGTGTGCTATTAGAATGTTGGTAGTATTGACGTGAGGTGAGTCCCTATATTCTTTCAGAAGGAAGGAAAATCAGAGAGGGGATAGTTTATAATCAATAAAACATCTACCACCTGCCCATGTCTCCTCAGCGAAGGCGGCGGAGGCCTAGTTTGTGTAGTGCAGAGCTCAGGAATATTTATATGAAGCTGATGTTTTATTTGCAATGAAAAGTTAGTTCTAAAAATGGTGTGGTTTGTATCTAGTGACTTGTTACAGCCCTGACATTTTACAGTTTGGGGCACTGAGGTATAATTGGGAGCGGTGGCCCAGGCACGTGTGTCAGCTTTGGGTGAGGTTTTGCTTGTTTGACTTGGCTCTAATCCTTGTTGAGTTGCCGTTTCCAGTTTTGGCACTTTTGTCTTAGCCTGTCTGTCTCTTCACTACAACTGTTGGCCTCCTCCTCAACCTTTCTGTCTACCTGTGTGTCAACTCTCTACCTGTCTGTCTATCTGTCTGTACAATTGTCTGCTTTTTGCCCGCCGGTCAGTCTGTCTGTCTGTTCATCTACCTACCCGCCTCCCTGTTTATCCAATACCTATCTACCCATTTAGCTTTTTATATCCACCTACATCTACCATATACGGGCAGGTATTTATCTACCCTTCAACGATCTATCTTCCCTTCTCATCTTCCTGCACTTTGCTGCCTAGGCTCTGACTTAGTATGAACTCTTGGGTTAAGTTAATGTCCCAGGGGCTATTTTTCTCACATGGGAAAAGTACCATATTGTAAGATCACACAAGCAGTAATTCCCAGGCTTGGCGGTGGACATTTGGGCCTTTGCAATTGAGTGGGATGGGGAGGGGTCTTTAATGCATCACACACTGTTTAATGGCGTTTGCAACTTACTAGAGTCCAGTTTTGTCCCTCTCTCAAGTTGGGACACTAAGGGTGTCTGTAGACATGACCAGGTTATTACAGCTGAGACTGCTGGCACAGAGAAAGCAGGTACCTGGGTATGCTAAGCATGGTGTTATTATCCTCCAGTTTTTAGCCTCAGGTACATCTTCATGCTTTCTTACACAGTGCTGATCTGAGAGACATCAGAGGCCTGAGAACTATGTCTTCTTAGTAAGAGCCTCATGAGCCTGGCAAGTTACTCACCTCTACGTGGGCATCTGAGACTGATCTGCAAGCTTTGTTTTGTCCTAAATACAGCAAATGGTGAAAGCGAGGCAGACTTGTGAGGGTCATTTACTCTCAGGCTTCGTTCCTAGGTTGATAGCCCCCACCCTTGAATCACCGTAAAGCCAGAACTAGAGAGAGGTCACATTGTGACTTGGACTTTGGTCCTGGTAAACCCGTGCCTGGGAAAGTCAGGCCGGAGTCACACCAGCTGGCATTTTGAGCTGGTACTTTTTGACCCTTGGCATTGCTTTTCAATCCCAGCTGAATCTCCCTCAGAGTCCATCATGCATATCATCAGCCCTACTTACAGTTGTACCTTGTCTCTCAACACATGCTGTCCCATGTCCTAAAGCATACCGGCAGGTTCCAGCAGACGTAACCTTGGTCTTCTGGGACCTTCCAGACCTCTACCCTTCCTCTCCATCTCTCGGTCCCATAGCTCTTCATTCTTCCTGTAAACACTGCTTCAGCTCCTTCTGGGAATGGCCTCCAGGTGTAGCTTGATGGAGGAGGTTCCAGGTGATACCAATCTTGACCCCCTCTCTTGAGCTAATACTGTGATTGGCTATAAGCCCAGCTGAGGCTAGCATGAGGGCCTGAGAGCTTACCTGCTTAAAGTAGTTCTGTTCCTGAGAGCCAGGAGTTCATGTGTGTACCTCTGACTGCATAGTATCACCGGCCTTGTTTAGAAAGATCTGTCACTGTCTTATAGTCTGGGTATTTGATACCGGTATTCTTCCTGCTTCTTCTGTGCTTCCCTCCCAAGCTCTTTGTTCCTGTTTCCACCCTAGGATCACTGAGTTTTTAGGAGGGGAGATCATTAGAATACATTGCCAGTGGTTCTGTAACTGGTGGTTGTCTCAGTTTCATGTTCTAATATGTATTTGGTTTTGGTGCATCTTGGACTGGGAGAGGTAGGCTTTGGATAAGAGCAGTTGACTGTTTGACTGGCAGTGTTTGAAAATTGCTTGGGCTGTCCCATGCCTTATGACTCTCCGCAGGATCTGTTGTCATTCATTGTTCCCCATGCATGTTTCCGTAACAGGCAGGCATACTCTACTTGTTGCCCTCTCGCTGTGTTCTAATGGAACCCTGTAACTGTTCCTGGCTGGTCTTTCACCTGCCTACATCCTTTGGGGGGGAGGGGTACCTTGCTCTCTTCTCCTGCAAGGTTCTTTGTTTCTCCTTTATGCGGTGCAGCCCTCCTTACTTGGCTTGTCATCATCTTTCCTGTTGAGACATAATCTCCTTGCATAGTTTAGGCTGGATTTGAACTTGTGATCTTCCTGCCTCAGCCATCATGTCTGGCTAAATTAGAGAACGTTCTCTGTGTAGCACTGGTTTCCTGGAACTCAGTTTGTAGACTAGGCTAGGCTGGGCCAAACTCAGCAGAGACCTTGCTGCCTTTGCCTCCTAAGTGCTGGCATTGCAGGCGTGCACCAGTATACCCAGCTCCTTTGGAGAGCTTTTAATGTTTTTGTCTCATCTGTTTTCATCATTGGTACTTTGTTGTCACTGCTGTCTTCAAAGTGGCTTGGAATTAGAAAATTGATTTTTTTTTCCTGTAGGACCTAGAATTTTAAATCCTGGCCTGTATATACACCAAACTCCTATCTCAAACGATCAAAAAATAATATAAGCTGATATGAACATCATACATAAGGCTTTTGTTCCTGATTAGCACTGAAGAAAAACTTACTCAGACTAGAGGATCCACTGTAGGCATTGCCGCCAGGCTGGGGTGCCCACATCTTCTGAGAGTAGGAGGAATTGGCCTTTGAGGCTGCTTCTTAGTCCTTGGTCTACTGTACCCAGTAGAAAGCAGTGTGTGGGTTTCTTTGTCTATACTTCCCAAGGGGCTCCAGGCTTGACCAAGGTAATGGTTTTGAAGACACCCTGACGGCTTTCAAATGTCTGTCTTCATCGTGCTCGTGGGCATGAACGTTCTTCTTTGGTTTGCTTTGTTTGACTCTCCCCATCTCCTACAGGGCTGTTGGAAGGTAAGTCAGGAATACACACCATGTATAGAGTCAGTAGCAGTCCTCCTCAACTAATAGGCACTGTACCTATGAGTTTCTGGAACCTTCAGATGTTTACCCCTTTCCGATGATACACCTTAGGTAATAGATACAACGAAGATAATTTTACTCTCCAAACAGTGAGTGTTTTAGTCTGGCCAAAAGCAACACAGAAAGCCACACGACTTGCTGAAAGGTCTTACTTAGCAATTCCATTTGGCTTCTTTCCCTTCATTCCAACCGGCTTCCAGGAAATCTTTCTTTGCACAGTGTAGTGTACATGGTCTTACCAGCTCCAACTCTTCTGTGACCTGTCAGCTTAGACACTCAGCGGGGTTTATCGATGAGATCTCCACTCTGTTGGTTGGTACCTCACTTAAAATTTCCTCGGGAAGACAGTCGTTGGTTCGGCCATTCTGGTTGAAGTTCCAAGCCCCTTTTTGGATGAGAAATGAGGACGTGTGTGTTTCAGTGGTAGAGTGCATGGATGGAGCATAGAGGTAGCTGTGGGTCTCTGTTGGAACCGCTTAATCAGATAAGGTAGCTCTCCACATGGTACCATCCCAGGTTCGGTTGAGGTTGAATATGGTGGGGAATGGAGTTTGGATGGGAACCATTCCACATTTAATACTGCGATTGTTGGTGGGACAGAAAGAGCTGAGTCATTGGTTGCACGGTGTTCCAGTCCTTAAGTTTGTGCATTTGTGTCCAATAAAAAAATCTATTTAAGAGGATCAGCTGCAGCTGCTGTGACTACCTCTGGGAGCCCAGTCAAAACATTAATTAATTGTCTTCAGTGTGAGCAGCTTTGCTTAAATTTGCTTAAAAAGCTCCCGTTTGTTTGTTCTCATTCTCATTCTCTAACTTCCAATTTGTCGCACCCAGTTCCTCTTGTAACTCAGTGACCGTCCTAAGACTCCCCTCGGCATCTGTTTGGCTCTGCACAGCCTGGTGCTCAGGGAGCCAGCGGTGGTTCTGATGGGTCACACTTAGGAGTCCCGAGGGTGAGAGGCTGGGCTCTGCTGTGCTTGGTTGACTGCTGTTGACATCTCTCAGCACTGCTCTCTAGACACAGCCAGTCACTGTGCTAACAAGGGACCATAAGCTGACAGGAGTAAACATATCTGGCATGGTTAAAGTAAAAGCGTCGTTCGTGCCTACAACCTTCCATGGCCAAATTAGAAAAAAAAAATTGTCTTTGCAGCAGTGTTGCAGTTGGGTCCTTTGTTCCGACGTGCTGTCTTGTAATCTCGTGAGTGAATGAGTCAGTGAAGCGTTAGGGAGAGGTGAAGCAGGAGACCCGCTCAAGTAGTCCACAGATCGAAATGATCAGTCCGTTAAGAGAGGCAGCTAAGAGACTATCAGGTGAGAATCATTTGGGAACTAGTAAGAGAGGCTCCCAAGACAAAACGGGTTAAGTATAACAGTATTCGCCTTACACGTTGCCAGTGTGGAGGTGGGTACTGGTTGGTATTGGTTCATAGCCTCTTTTGTCCCCTCTCAGGCTGCCTTTGCCATCTCCCCACATTTGCCAAATGTCTTCAGGAATGCAAGCATTGGCCAAAAGTGAAAGACTTCAACTGTACATTTGCTTACATACATACATACATACATACATATGTACATACATACATAACTTTATACCCTAAGCCCTGCCTGAGTCCTATTATATTAAAAGTATTATTAGTTCATCTGAAATTCAAATCTGAAAGAAAGTCCTTATAGTTTTATTTCTTAACTCAGACAAGTCCCAGATATAATTTGAACTCCGTGGTACTAGGGTTTGTAGGTTTCTTTCCACTTTATAAAGCCAGGGCCACATGTTGTGATCACATGTAAGCGCGTGGGGTGAGATAAGGATTTCAATATAGATTGTGTTAGAAACTGGAATAATTTGTCTAGTGGGGAACGGGAAATTGAAATTAGTAGTTAGTAATGGAAAATTAACTTAAAATTAAGTGTTCTCAGTATTGTTGGTAGATTCCTTGGAGGTTTCTTAGTGTTGGTTTCGCAACAGTAAGAGGGAAGCCAGTAATAAAAAGGCGGCCAGGATCTAAGCATGTTATCATTGGCCGTTGCTCGAGGACATTTGAGCCTGGTCTGAATGAGGTTTTTTTTTGTTTGTTTGTTTGTTTTGTGGACAGAACCCATAGGCTGTACTTTCCCCTGAGGCTTTGTTATTTTCCAAGACCTACGAATCTCAGCCTCTGAGGAAGTTACCCCGTTCTTGGCCAGGTGGTAATTACAGGCTAATTTCGGGTTTTACAAAGCCAGCTCTCCCATGTCGTTCTCTGATCTCTGACATGAGTGCACGTGTGTGCATGCACACGAACACACACACACACACACACACACACACACACACACACACAGTTTCTGCATGGCAGCACACGCCTTCAATCTGACCACTGTGTTCATCTCCGCTTGGCCTTCTGACACACTGCTCTCGGTTCTGTTGGACAATAAGATTGCTAGGTCGTATGGCAGTTCTGTTTCTTCTCTAAAGGCCCCCAGACTACTTTCCATATGACTATGTCAACTCCAATTCCCACCATCGGTAGAAAGGGGGTCGAATTTCAGTACCATATAAAGAGAAAACAAACACATGGACTAACTGTTTCTGGTTAAGAGAAGATAACAGAAGACAAAACAAATTCCTGAACCCAAACCACCAATTAGAAAATTCAGGGTGTCCCTGATTTTTATATATTCAATATATATATATATATATATATATATATATATATATATATATATATATATATATATTCATGTGGTTCCAGACAGGAATGGAAATAGCCCCATTGCTTTGCTCTATCCAGTTTCAGGGAGCTAGGGGGAGCTCTAACTATTTTTTAACCCTGGATCCATCCATTTCTTTACTAAGCATCTAAACAGATATTCTAGGGCTGTTTTGTGCCATCATTTCCCGAGCTCTGTTTTCCATTCTCTGTAGCTATATCAACCCCCACCCTCCTCTTATAATAAAGCTGATTAGTTGTAAGACTCTAGGTACCAAATGAAACTCTGAGCTGCGCTGCAAACTCTAGCCCTCTGGTGATAGGTTTTGCTTTCATGGTGCAGGGGTTCCACAAAGGGTGGATTTGGAGGACAAACGCAAAAATGACTTAGCCACAGGGGTAGGCAGTTGTACTGCATCTGAGTGAGTAGCTGCCATGGTGACTCTTCAGATGCGTTTATTAGACTACGTTCTGCGAGAACAGCAGTGCCACAGTCTTAGAGACAGAAAGCTGTGCAGACCGTGTGCCGTAGAAAGAACCTTTAAATGTCATTCCATTTGAGACCACAGGAGAGTGTGGGGGCTCAGGTGAGGTCACCAGCCCCTCTTCTTTCTACCCTTTGATACTTGTTGTTGATGTTTGGTTTTCCCAGTGCTGGAGGTTGAGCCAGGACCTTGCTAGGCAAACTCTTTATACTGAGTCACACCTCCAGCCTCTGTTTGATTTCCAAGAGGCCGGATAGGATTGCCTTTGCTGTCTGGCCTCCGGAGCATGTTTCCTGTCCCCGTATCTTCATGCTTCTCTCCATCTCCCTTTCTCTCCACTCTTCCCCTCCCAGTTGCTATGTTTATAGCCACTGTTGCTTTCCTCCATGTATGCACTTGTCCCTTCTGGTTGGGACTATGCTTGGTTAAATGAAGATTTCCTGATGATATGCCATGGCTTAGGAATGGAAGGTGTCATTCCTCTACTTGCCTGGTAACTGTCTTTACTGCCAGGGGCTCTTCTACCAGTGAGTACTGCCATTCTGGATACTTTCGTTTCAGGGCTTTGCTCCTTTGATGGGTCTATTTTCATCTGCCTGGAATTCTTGTGGAAGGGCTACTATTCGAGCTAAAGCTAGCAAATTTAAGGGCATCCATCAAGGATGGCACTAAGTCATATTAGCAATGTTGTCCAGATACAAATGCCTAACATTGAATCTTGGCTTAGTTTCTTCCGGCTTGGTGATGATGTCACTCAATTCCCCGGGCTTCTATTTCCTTAAGTATAAAATCTCACCATGCGACAAGAAGCAAATATTCGTCTGAGGTTTCATTTTCAAAACCCATAGTCCAGCCTGGTGAACTGGCTCGGTTAGAAAAGTGCCTTTCGAGCACGCACGACTGAGCAAGCGTGAAGGCCTGAGTTCTGGTCTTCAGAGTCCATGTAAAACAGGTGACATGTTTGCGTGCATCCGTAACTCTGTCTAGGAAGGGAATCCTGGGCTCGCTCGCTAGCCAGTCTAGCCAGTCATAAAGTCCCAGATTCAAAGTTTCTTTACAAACAAGAAGGTGAGATTGATGAAGGGGGACCCATGACATTGACTTCTGACCTTTGCACGTATGCATACACCCAAAAAATGTATAAAGATAAAATAACACTGCTTCTCCTCTCGTTTCAGTACTATGTGCCCCTTTCTCACCACTTAGGTCTTTTGACTTTGAGTGGTAGCCATTTTTCCTAAATAGCATACCATGAACTAGTTCTCTCCGGACAGCCCATCTGACTTCTCTGCACTAACATAAACAGCTTCATGCCTGTTTCTAGAATACATTTATATCCCATTCCTTGTTTGAGGACACATCAAAATAATACAATGGCGAATTCCAGATAAAGAAGGGGGTGAAGTCACTTTATTAAGTCTGTATCTTTGAGAATGACCAAGGCAGTCAGCTCTTACGACTTCCAGTTCTCTTTTTTTTTTTTATTTTCTTTAATTTTATTTCTTAATGCTTTTTGCTTTGTCAGGCCCACATGAGTCCTTGGCCATAGCAGCTTACAAGTGTGGCCATTTCTTGTTTCATGACATCATGGCGTGGAGGTAGCCTGAGAGCCTTTCTTCTGACTTGCCCCCTCTTTCCTCACTTGTGGAAACTGCTGTGTCTCTGCAGGATTTCATTGGGGTTAGGCATTCCTCTGTACTCACTTCCCTGTGGTACCTGGCACAGTAGGTGCACAGTATTTAATAAAGTGCACACAGTAGGGACACCGTCAGTGAGGACTAGTGACTTCACAGTGGGCGTTTCGGGTTTTCAGTGTATCATTCTAAGTGTTTTGGTTAGAACAGCACTCATGTTCCTAACTTTTTCTTTGTGGTCAATCTCTCTATTCATTTTCCAGCCCCATCTTGTTCTTTTTCCTTAACACACAGCATAGTTCCAAGCCTTTGTCTATGCCATTATTACTCCCAACCCCCTCAGTACTATGTCCCGATAATGTCCATGGCAATCCATAACTTTTTATATGCCGAGTGATTCCAGCCTCATTTCCCATTTGATTCTTTGGTTTGCCAGAACTCATCTTCTCTGAGGAGTAGAGGCTAAAGAATCTTTCTTTTAGATATCATCCCTAGACTGATCCTTGGCTGTTCTTCAAGGGTTCAGCAGTCCCTCATGCTATTTGTACCACATTATTCTACATTCTTGAGTAATTTTTAATCTCCTTGATTTGCTCACAAACACGTTGCTGTCATCAGCTGTTGTTTTCAGAGCCTCTAGAAACTGCCCAGGGTGATGCTTTATTTGTATAGTTTTTCAAACACTGGTTTCTTGAACAGAAATGGCATTAACTGTTAAAATCAGGAGCCATGGATTTGAATAATGGTAGTAAGGTTATCATTTTTCCCCACCTTGCAAGGGGTTGACAGAAGAGGAGCATACATCAGACTCGTGTTGCATTCATTGTAAGTAAAGGACATGTTTAATTGGCTTCAGGGATTTTGCATTATTCTGTAATGGGCAGAAAGCCAAGCCCACAAGCAGCAGCTTCTTGAATTATTTTTGGTGGTGATACTGTTCTGATACACGAGAGGAAAATAGGTGGGAGAACGATCCTGGCTCACGGCTGATACCGTTCTCAGCCATGGGACAGTGAGTGGACTCACCTGTCACCTCCAAGAGCAAATTAAAGCTGAGGAAGCCCTTTAGAGGTTACCATGACTCACTGATTCATTTACTCACCTACACACATAGCCAGCTGTCCTTCCCACCTATCCACCAATTCATCCATCCTTCTAACCCACCCACCACTCACCTATTCATCAATTCCCTCATCCACTGACGTCCTCATTGACCCACCTGTCCATTCATCCTCTCATCTATCTGTGCATTCAGCAATAATCTACTAGGAAATAATGTGCAAGGTTTGTACACTGAGTGCCCCAAGAGACTCCGAGCAAACGTAATAAAATACAATTTGGAGAATGGTCATCGGTTAAGTCATATTTCACTGAAGGGTGTGAGCTCAGTTGAATGGTCTATAAAATGCAGGATAGTAGACCTTTGTTTAAAAAAAAGATTTATATGTAGGGTATTATCTGCTTGTAGTTATGCTGTGTATTCAGTGCATGAAACATCATGACCACTAGAATTAGCAGGTAGCTGTTGGCATGTGGGTTCTGGGAAAAATTCACGGGTTTAGTTCAGCTCACCATCTTCCAGCCCCAAGGATGTTTTTCACCAAAATTTGCCGAAGTCTTAGGAATATATTTTAAAAATGCTGGACCACTGCAGAGTTTTAGATAACTCAACAGAGCAGGAAGAGTTTTAGGATCAATATGTTGCTGTCTTGACAGAGAGTTGCTGATACTTGAAGATGGCCTTGGTATGTAACACGCATGCAGGGTATGACCTTCACTTTGTTTAGGTTGGAACCTTCTGGGTACTTGACCTCCATTGTGATTCCTTATCCATAGAGCAGGCCTTGACACCATACAGTTCATAGCTCAAAATGGCTTCCATGGTAAGATATTCTTTTCATGGGTTTAGGAGGCTAGACTGGAATCTTACCTCTGCTGCATGCGAAAGCTATTAACTTTTTCTTATTTTCTTCCCAGTTGTGAAGATGGGGTAGTGTAAGGACTGGATTCTGTTCTGTCTGTTCTATTTCTGTGGTACCTGTAATTTTCAGGGGTAGCTGTACTAAAATAAATGTGGACTGTGATCCACATGACTGTCCTTGTCGGAAGTGTGTATCCATCAGGACTTCTATCCCTGCACAAAAACATCACGACCAAGAAGCAAGTTAGGGAGGAAAGGGTTTATTCAGCTTACACTTCCACATTGCTGTTCATCACCAAAGGAAGTCAGGACTGGAACTCACACAGGGCAGGAACTTGGAGGCAGGAGCTGATGCAGGTGGGTGTTGCTTACACACAAAACCAGGACCACCATCCCAGGGATGGCACCACATAATCTTCCAATAAAAATTCAGACCTGGATCTCATGGAGGCATTTCCTCAACTGAGGCTCCTTTCTCTGTGATAACTCCAGCTGGTGTCAGGTTGACATACAAAACCAGCCAGTACAGGTGGGTAACATAATCTAAATAAACTCAGACCTGCCTAGAGTTTTATTCCCATGGTGATTCTAAATCCCATCAAGGTGACAATCCTAATTAACCATCACACTAAGTTATATCTCTTAGAATGAGGTTATTTCTGTTCTGAAGACTTATGTGCTGCTATGTATGTCAGTATTGTGCCTGCATGTGTATGTGTGCCATGGTGCACAGAGCCTGGGAAGGGAAGTAGACGGTGTTGAATCTTCCAGAACTGGAAGTGCAGGTCGTGAGCTCTCATGTGGTTGCTGGGAGCTGAAACCCAGTTCTACCAGTGCTTTTTAAAATAAAAACACACACTAGGTTTCTCATTCGGTGTATTCTTCTGATTGTAGACTCCTGCCCCCAACGTCTTTCAGGTGCTCCCCAGTTTCCCACTCACCCCAAATCCACCGTCTTTATTTCTTTCCCTCATCAGGATACAAGCAGGCCTCCAAAACTAATAATAACAATAAAATACAATTAGATAAAATAAAATCAAACAAACCACAGTAGGACAAAGCAGAGAATCAGAAGAAAAAGAGCCAAAAAACCTCAAGAAACACATATAGACATACATACACATACATATTCACACACACAGATAAACCATAAAAACACAAAACTGGAAAAAATATATATGCAAAGAATCTGCAAGAGGGTAAAAGGCCTTATGAGACAAATAACTTGTAAAAATGCCATTGAGTGTGTGTGTGTATGTGTGTGTGTGTTTCTGTCTGTCTGTCTGTCTGTCTGTCTGTCTGTGTGTTAGCCACCAACTGCTGGATGTACATTCTTTTCTTTTTTTATCTTTATTAACTTGAGTATTTCTTATTTACATTTCGATTATTTTTCCCCTTCCCGGTTTCCAGGCCAACATCCCCCTAACCCCTCCCCCTTCCCTTCTATATGGGTTTCCCCTCCCCATCCTCCCCCCATTACCACCCTCCCCCCAACAATCACATTCACTGGGGGTTCAGTCTTGGCAGGACCAAGGGCTTCCCCTTCCACTGGTGCTCTTATTAGGATATTCATTGCTACCTATGAGGTCAGAGTCCAGGGTCAGTCCATGTATAGTCTTTAGGTAGTGGCTTAGTCCCTGGAAGCTCTGGTTGCTTGGCATTGTTGTACATATGGGGTCTCGAGCCCCTTCAAGCTCTTCCAGTTCTTTCTCTGATTCCTTCAACGGGGGTCCTATTCTCAGTTCAGTGGTTTGCTGCTGGCATTTGCCTCTGTATTTGCTGTATTCTGGGTGTGTCTCTCAGGAGAGGTCTACATCCGGCTCCTGTCGGCCTGCACTTCTTAAGAGTGGATGTATACCCAGTAAGCACTCAAAACCTTTGAAAAGTTTCCTCAGCTCAGACTGAGATATTTTGGAGCCATCACCTTATGTACCTTGTATGTCACGTTTTCTTCAAAGCCTTCCTACTTGATACAGTCCCAGTCATTCTCTTGTTGTCCTCTCTCTTCCTCTCCATCCCTTCTCTCTTTTCCCACTAGTTTCCCTTTCTTCTCTTCCTTACCTCTCTTCCTGCCCATTCCCCCTTCTTCCAATTAGACCCTCATTCTCCCATGGCTATCAGTTGTTTTCATTCATTCCTTGGAGACCAGTCCTTCACAGTGGAAAGCATCTCCAGGATAGCTCTTCATTCCTTCATTGTACAAGATGACTAGGGTTGTTGGGGGCGGGGCACTAAACTCTGTTTGGCGTCCATCACGCCCTATACTCCTGACTTCAGTAGCCTGGTCAAGTACCACTGCCTTACTCTAAGCCTGGCTCTGTCCATGCGATACAGCAGACACCTGAAGCACCCCTTCCTGATGACGCCTCCTGGGGATAGTTCCTGCGCCAAATGGACTGTGGTTCCCTAGTTTCTATCTTCCCTGCTTTCTCAGCTGCGTTCCTGGTTGTTTTTCTTCATGGGGTGCTCACCCCCACACCCTCACAGTACTACTAAAATCCCAGTAGTGACATCAGCTCTTAGCTGTGTGGGTGGACCGTGGGAGGCAGCTCCATCTGGAAGCTAAATAGAGCAGCACAGCCCTGTCCTGCTCCTCCCCACGAAACTGTCTGGATTCCTATAGGTGGAGAATGCCAATCGGTGAAATTACAAACTGTCACTTTTCTAAGGTGGCTTTCTGTTTGAAAAGGTTCTTAGGATTTCAAGGAGCTGGGCACTGGGTGGGAAATTGCCTGGGAAGGTGGTGCCACCAGAAGGACTAGGTGGGCGGAGCTTATGTGCCGGAATCCTGAAGGTGCCTCTTGGCTGTGCCCTGCAGATGGAGTTTTGTGATCCCAGCTGTTGACAGCTGGGACTCTTCTCAGTCACAAAGACCATCCCGGGCATGCCAAAGTTGACTTATGCAGATTTTATTATGTGGCACCCGTATGCTTCTCCTACCCTTTGCCCGGGTGTTCTTGGGGTTTTCCCATTGGCCAACACAGTAAGTTAATGATTGAGCTAAGTGGTCCACGGGGTAAATGAAGCCCCGAGAGACATCCCTGATATCTAAGTAATGCAGGAGGGATGCCCAGCTGCTTTCCTTTCTTCTCCTCCTTGGTCATTGTTGGCCATAGCATCATACAGCTTGTGTACCCCTCCCTGTGCAACTACAGGTGATTGACTCCATACTGAATGATGGGATAGTCATGGTGGATGTGGGGTGCTTTCATTTTGCAGCGGGTCCAGAATGTGAGCGTCAGGAAGAGTCAATGCTGATGGTGTAGGCACGGTTTTAGGGTCTTGCCCATGTGCCTTGAGAAATCAAACTTTCCTGCAGACTACCTCCCCCACCTCTGAACAGCTAGGTCAGTCTTTGTTAGAGCACACTAAGAGCTTTTAAAGGGATTTGGCATGGGTGTGAAGTCACTTGTTTAAGAATGTTCTTAGTCTTTAGGAGACCGAAGCCAAGGTCACGTGGTAGTAGGGATTATGGGACATTAGGACCTGTGGACTCCTCCTTTGCCAAGTTGCCTCCTGTGCCAGTTCCAGCCTTGAGGCTACCTCCCCCACATCACAGCTGGTGCTCTTCCTGGAAGCTTCCCTCTTCCTTGAGCTGTTAGAAGTCTCCATCTAGCCATGATGGCAGTACTCTGGAGGCCTGTGTTAGGTAGGTGGGAGGCTTAGCCTTGTGAACCATGCTGGCTATAATGGGAGAAGCCCTTAGAGGAGAACCGCAGGCATTTGTATGCAGCCAGTCTGGTGTGGTGAAGTAAACACAGCCCTGGTCAAACTACACACAGCCAGCATATTGCTAAGATAGCCCAGAGCAGAATCTTGATTTTTTTTCTCACTGTCTTCTTTAGAAATATGATTTCTTGCTACTTCTCACCAGGTGGTGTTAACTGTGAGGGGGCAGTCCTGTCTTCCAATTATTGATGGAAGCAGTTTTCATTTATAATCTGGGGGACTCTTGGGGAATGCCCCTTTGCTGAGCTCCAATTATTTCATCTATAAACAGAACCCATTGATCCATGCATATAGATTTTTAGAGTTACAATAAACGATGTAAAACGTACCTCACAGAACTCTGTATTTGCCAGGTCTTTACCATTTGGCAAGCACTCTGCCCATTTAGCAGGGGGACTGTAGTAATTTGTGTCTCAATAACTTGGATGGTAAGTGAAGCAACCGTACTCATCATAGGATAACGGGGAAGTCTGAAGAATTGGGCAGGAAAAAAAATTGTTACCTTGGGAAAGTCACTGTATTCTTCAGGGAGTGAGGCACGAGGGACGACGGATATTGTAGGATAGGGAAGCAAAAAATATTAGAAGGCAGGTAGTAGGGTATTCAGTAGAGACATACAATAGGTATGCAGTTGGCGGCTACTGGGTGCAATTTGCCAGTGGTATCAACTTGGTCATCACTGGGTATGACTTTCACATACCTACTGACTTGCTGGTGTTTATCCTCAAAAATAAGGTCACCACCAGTGTAGCTTCTAAAAGAAGAAATAGAGTATTACATAGGCCTATAGGCGTGGTCACCTGTAGATTTTATAAACAACTCAAACGGTGCACGGAGCCCTGCCCTGCACTGTTGAGCATGCTTGCTGTTTTACTGCAGTTCTGCGGCTTGGGGAATGTTGGATGCTTGGGAAGGGTCTTTGGTTTTCTGTTGCACCACATACTTGATCTGGAGTTGTTGAGGGATCCCGAAGGCCGTGATCCCCTCTTTTGCCTGAGATCAAGTGGACCACCCAGTGTCAAGGCATCCGTTTTGAGCTCATCTCTAAAACCCTCTGGAAGGGGACTCCATTCCCCTCTGCGGTCCTCCGACTTGGTGACACAGTGGCATTTGTCCTGGAACGTCTGAGCGTCTGACCCGTGACCTCAGCGCCTAGTGACAGTGCCAGAGCAGATGTGGCTTGTTTATATCCGGGGCTGCTTGGCGGTGCCACCTTAGTGATTCCTTCAGCGGCAAGCGACATTTGGATGAGGGGCTGTTAAGTAGGAGCGGACGTCAGAGGCGTGAGAACGGGGTCAGGGTACCCCGGGCAGGTATGCAGTGCTGGGGCTTTACATGGAAAGGCCTTTGTGAGTATAGACCAGGAGTGGGGAGGGGATAGAGGGTGTTCGAGCTACAGAGTTATCTCTGGTCTCTCTGGTTATCTCTGATGGGTACGGTGTCTCATACTTCACCGATTCAAGGAATTACACACAGTCCCGCGAAGTGTAGGCTGAGAGAACGTTGAGGAAGTCTAACAGAAGTTTACCGTGTAGTTGTGGGTGAGTACTGAGCAAGTACTGGCTTCCCTTCCCCTTCCCGAAGTCGCAGTTGAGGGCCATATCCAGCAGTGGTCTGGCTGGTGCTTGGTAAAGAATTCCTAACTCCCAGCACAGCTCCCTCAGTCTCATGGGCTCATTCCAGGGCACAGCCATGCCTTCAGAAACATTTGAGTCAAATTGAGAAGAATGAAATCATGACCTGTTCTACCAGCCCTTTTTTCCCCCTCTTTTCATAAAATCATTATAGTCTATGACAAAAGAGTCAAGAGTCAGTTACCTGAAGAATTAAGCATGTGGTAACTCCTAAGGTTTAAGCAGATGCAGTAGCTTCCACAGCCGGTCTACATATCCCTAAGCCTAGGCCTCCTCTGTCTGTGGTCCGTTTCCATGGACACAGGCCCATCCATGATTTTGCCTGCTTTGTCATTTTCATTATCTCTTAATATTCCCAAAGACAGCCTGTAATGGACCCGGAAGCCTCCCACTCCAGCCGCTGCTCTCACATTACCAAGGGCCTCCTGGCTGAAGATAAACCCACATTTGATGATCGGTTTAGAAGTTCGAAGTTCAAAAATTGTCCTTACAGACCGGGTGTCAGTTCCAGTATACACGGAGAGTCTGTCCTTCCCTGTTCTTAGTTTCTAACTCCTGTGCTCCTTGCTCTATGGTTCTTTCTTCTTTCTTCTTTTTTCTACAAAGCACATCTCTCCAGCCTCTTTACCCACTGCCACAGTGCTATGTACTCTCACGTACACCTTCCCCACACACCTCCCTCATATAGACACTCGTGATGACAGGAAGTCCGTTTAGGGACACTTACCCTACTTTCATAGTTCCTTTTACCGTGTAATACAACACTAACACTGTAGGAATTATCATGCATGGTCTGAAGGACATCGCTCTTGTTTCCCATCATTCTCACTGTCTCTGTGAGGCTCCTGTCCTCAAATCTAGCTCTCTCCTACCCCACTGGCCCAGTGATACCGTTCTCTTCCTTGTTCATGTAGCATCTGGGGCCTGCCATGTACAAACGTGTACCACACACCACCTCGTCACTATTGGTTTATTTGTTTGCCTGCTTGGACAGAGGGCATGGCACCTACTTCTCACACAGACCCATGACTAAATATGGCAGGAACTATTTCATGGCTTCCTAGGAACATAGGTTCCAGAATAAGAACCCTGACTTCCCTCATGGAGATGCCCCCAAGAAGCCTTGAGTCCTGATTTCCACGGAGCCTTGTGGTCCTAGAATTGATACCCCCTGGGATGTCCAGTCCTCTGAGCATTTCAGGGTCCCATTTTCCTAGCCATTCATCTGTCTGATTCCCTCTGCACTGGAGTGCAGTAGATTATCCTAACTAAAAGAGAATAGACAAGTTCCCATTAACACTCACATTGCTTTTCTTTGCTATTTCTTGGCCAGGGTTGGCAGACTGGGAGGGCTGCAGAAATTGTTCTAAATAATGTCTCCATTAGTGGGTGGATTTTGGCTCTTTGCTGCTGGACTGTGGTAAAGAAGAGGTGTGGGGGTCTTCTGAACCCAGGATGGGAAGGGGGAACGAAGGTCGGACCAGACACTGCATGTTCACTTCACTGCACTCATGCCAAGCACACACTGGTGTGCTCCTGTGTCAGGCCATGGCGTGGAGAATCCACGCCTAGTACTTAGTGAGTGGATATAAAGTGCCACACCCTTTCCACTTGATGGTTTTCTTTGTTTGTTTGTTTCTCTATCTCTCTACCTTTCTTTTTATTTTTCAGACAGTGTCTGATATAGTCCAGGCGAACCTCTAATCCTATTGCTTTTGTCTCCATACTTCAGGGATTACAGGCTTGCACTGCCAAGCTTGGTTTATGCAGTGTGGGGGCCAAACCCATGGGTCTCGTGCATGCTAGGCAAGCACACTGTCCTTT